>NW_017100152.1:229800-302240 GCF_001263275.1 Habropoda laboriosa | reverse complement strand
TATAAAATTCTAACAAGTTACACATTTGTTAATTTTTTGATATTAATTGGATAGCTTTAAGTGGCTAGTTTGTACTAGTATGGTCGAGAAGGCATAAATTTACGATGTAATAAAATTAGAAACATAAAACGAAAAAAGGTGATCTGTCCCCACTAGTGGGGTAATTACGACCATGAGTTTTCTTTATAAAAGAGGTAAGAAAACTGTTAAATTAATAAAAAATTTTATTATTTTTTGTTTTAAAATTAAAACAGCAGTGATTTCACTTTTTTTGCTAACTAGATTTCTTGGTTTTCTTCCAATTTTTCCATAATTGGAAAACCATAACTTAAAATAATGTAAATATGATAAAAATGATAACTACTGTAAATGTAATGTAAATATAAACTACTTTTCTTAATTCTTTGCAATGTTAAAAGCAGGCTGGAAGTACCCCACAGCTCATGTTCAGATATTTGAAGTAATACACTGAATTAAATTTACATATCGCATAAAACCACATGTGACTTTGAAAATAGAAACAATCCTCTATTTAATGAGATTAATATTAATAATTTAAGTCGATTCCAAGTACTAATTTACCTTGCTTGAAAATTGACCACTGTTACGTCGCAAAATGAACATTCAGGTATTGTTTAAAATAAAAGGCTGCTATAGTCACAGAAACGGTGAATATTAACTAACCGCGTCATTACCAAGTAGCAGTGCCATACAAAGTCGAATCACGCGTTTTTTCTTTTAAGTAATCAAAGTAGCCGGAATTACTCCGCTCTCCCCTAACGTGCGTGGCAGGCGGGAGATTTTCAATCACAGTTGCAAAATAGTTTGTCTTGGCGTTTTGAAATTTTCACAAAATTTAAAAATCGAAATTTTTAAATGTACCATTTACTGAATTAAGGTGGAAGTGCACAAAGGGCAAAAATGAAGGATTAAATTAAGGTGACAATGTGCCAAAGGTCGCCAACGACACGGTGCGAAGAAATTTTCACAACACCTATAAGCGACGGTTAAAGGTGACAGAAGATGAAAGGAGGTAAATTTTACAGGAGAACGGTGAATTAATTATTTTTACAGGTAATAAAATCGCTTCTTAAGAGTGAACATTTTATCGTTCGAGAGAGCGTAAGCTTGCAAGCTGAGCAAACTAATCCCACGACGCGATATTTTCGCGGAGAATGACACGGAACGATTTGTCGAAACGCTAAGAAAAAGCTCGATACAACCGTGTAATGCCCTCCTTACGTTCGATAAGAGTTTATTGTCGTAAAATCGACGGGACGAGGCAGTCTGTTTTACCACTTCATCTAGAGCGGTCGTAAAAGTCGCGCCACGGCGCTCTCACGTATTCCTGGTAACAGTAAAGCCTATCAGTTGGTATTTCAGACGAACATCTTCTGTCGCGAATAACCCTGAAGCTCCGAGACATCGACGATAAAACTCGATACAGTAATGGCCACGAAGAGAGCATTAAAACGCGAGCTCCTTCACATTCTAACTCATCTCTTATGCTCTACATTTTATTTCCCTCTTTTGTCTATTCTCTTCCCTTTCATCGTCAATGCACGTTCTTCGCGTAAATCAATGAACGTGAAAATTGCGAAACCTTCGACAGACGATCGAATTTAGTTTTTTGGTCTTATCACACCTCGACCACAATATAGGTCAGGTTCCAAGGCAAAAGGTTCATATCAGAATTAGTGTGGGAGTGATAGAATTTCTGTACGTGGTTGGTCTGACGAGATATATTTGCGTAAATGGGAAATATTTGAGAGTGTTTAGGGCTGAAAACTTGAGAATGTCATATGAAAGAAGGGTGCCTGGCTATCCAAAGATTTGGATGGACGTAAGTGAATGGTAGAATGGTTGAAAAAATATGGGTGGTAAATGGTAATGGAGAGAGAAGAAGAATGATGATGATGCGTGCACGGGCCAGTGTAGAGCACGGAGTCAGAGTGGAAAAGTCAGTGTGAAAAGAAAAAGAGAGTCACAGCGTTATAAGAGAGTCAAAGTTTCTAACGAGAGTCGGGGTGGTAATAGTGGAACCTTGCGTGGAATAATATTATTAGAACAATAGGATTAGCGACGGTAACTTTAAGCATAGGTGTATAATTTTATTCTCAATTAAAACTCGAATTTGCAACACACCCGACAAATTTAACAAATATATTAACTTCTTCTCAAGATCATTAATCAAATTCACAACTTCTATTATACCGGATACTACAATGACTATTGTATGTGCGTCGCAGCGTCGGCAGTTTATTAGCGACGATTAAACGACGCGGAGGAACTTCACTCGTTGAAGTCCAAGTCGAGTGTGTATAAAGTGGACTGTATTTTGTATATCGAATGATACGAAATGTATTTTGTATGTATGCACCAAGTGTACAGTTGTGTATAATGTTGCGATGTGAATACTTGTGTGTTAAAATACGAAGTGAATATTTGAGTGGTAAGCAACGATCTGCCGAAGTATCCTCTCGTCTCCGATCGTGACACCTCGAAGAAGGATTGAGTACGCTGATTGGTCCTCTTTGATTTTCTAATCAGCGCATTTTTGCCATTTCTTAAAATTTAAGTAACTCCCTTTAGCCAGCCCTTCTCAGAGCATGGGTGAGGGCACTGTCTAAGTATGGGGGGTTTCTCGAAGGTTAGATGGGTCGCGGAAAATTCGTCCAGGTCGACTCTTAACTACAAGGACCGTTATACACATGTTTTAGCCGACCTTTCGGAAATACCGAGTTTATGACCTGGTCGGTTATTAAGACGAACGAAACGAAATTCTAAAGCTATTGTGTAAAAACTCGAAATCATTCAAAATACCTTTACTATCGCGAAGGCACAAATTGCCGGTTATAGAAAAATAAGACTCTGAAACTATTAACGAAAAATAAACACGAAAATAAACTGTCTGTCACGTCCATGTCATAAACTAACCTTCGAGAATCTTTAATTACGGTGTTCCGTATCGGACGGAACAACTATCTACGTTCTGTATAAGATTTTGTGTATTCTAAGATAATGTTAAAATTCATGGTATAAAAAAGGGGTTTCCCCGTTAATTAAAATAAATTAAAACTAAAATTAAAGAAATTTTGTTTTCAATTACTTCTGCCCAATCTTTATTACGGAAAGCCACCCAAATCTACATATGTAAGTGAATTGGGCATTGTAACAACCATCAACGAAAACGGCGACAAAAATTTCCTTTCCGCGAGAGGAAGTGAGAGGGACGACACTCTATCCTTGTCGACAATCAAATAATCGCGAAGCGATAGAAGCTTCCAGAACAATCAGAAAAGTACATGTTAAATTTAGAAATAACCTGTAACGAAAACGTATTTAATTAATGGATAACTGAAGCGTCCAAATTTTCATTAGCAAAATCTCAAATTCGATTCGATATGGAAACAAAGTTATTGGATAATGGGTTTAATGAAGAGCGTTCACTGTAAATTTTCTTAAATGTGTTTTCATTTTTATGGCGCGGAAGGACGTCTTTACTCTTCGAATTTCGTAGAATGAAAGAATAAACCGTAAGGGCACGATTGAAATTCTGTTGCGCATTTAAGGAAAGAGACCAAGAATACATCAGTCTGTTACGTTTCTTTCACAAGTAGTGTTTCTCATATGTATAACACAATCATTTTTGCTTACTATTCGACAAGGACGAAGAGCAACGATGACTAACATTGAAATCTCGATTTCCCCAAACCCCCAAAATAATTTCGAAATAATTCGTTCGAAGTGGACTATTCAATGCTTAACACTAACTCTCTAATAAGTTTGAATAATTGGAGAAGTGAAAAAAAATTCGAAGTAGAGTATTCACAGTGTAGTAATAAGTATAAGAAATTTTGAGAGAAGGTAGTAGAGTGTTAATAGGGTGGACATAGGCTATCTAGTAGCCATCGACCACCCTATTCACATTTCAGTACCCTCAGATCAAAATTACGCGAAGTGTCCAGGGCCCAGTATAAAGGGTGAATGATTTCGCCAGACCTTCGCGGGCTCTTATTTACTTGCGGTACCCCCTCCCCAAAGTCATTAGCAAAGACGTTAGTAATGTCAGGCGCGAGACTTACTTTACGCGGGAATTCATTATTTTTCGCGGGAGATCCACTACTTTCCGCGGGAATCGATTATTTTTCGCGGGAGATCCACGATTTTTCGAGGGAGATCCATCACTTTTTACGAGAATCGATTATTTTTCCCGGGAAACTTCCATAATTCCCTAAGGTCAGCCGTGACTAAGGTCAGCCTAACCTTTTTGCGTGAAATTTCCATTATTTTATTAGAATATTACAATACCGTATAATTTATTAATTTTCACAATTTTTATTATAAATTTATAGTTCCAAGAATTTATTGTAACACTGCAAATAATAATTTATGCGTTTCTACAACTTTGTTCAATAGAAAACTACGTTTCCATGTTCTCATTACTTACTCCTGATTAAATTAATTTCGTAAGGATTAAAAATTAGACTGACCCATGGTCACCGATTGAAAGTAACCTTAGCGAAGGTATTTATTATGATGAATAATGTTTTATACGCGTCAGAAGTTTGTTTAACATTTATTTGTTATAATACCATGAAATAATTTCTGTCTAAAATTTTCTCTAATTTATGTCTTCGAATTTAGTACGATTGTTTACTTCTTTCTTACTCGAATTCCGCATTGAAGGAGTTACAGTTTCCCCGAATTTTTGAAATTATATAGTGTCTTCTTAAAATTCATAAATAATCGTACATTTTTCATCCTACTTACTCAATTTTTTCGAATTTAGTATGATTATTTACTTCTTTCTTACTCCACTCAGTTGACCTGAATTTTTGAAATTATATCGTGTCTCTTTAAAATTAATAAACAATTACACACTCTCCACCTTAATACTTATTCACTTTTTTCAAATTTAGTATTACCGTTTCCTTCTTTCTCTACAAAATTTTTTCAAATTTTTACTCACAAGTTCCAATCCATTTTTTATATTATTCCCGATACTGTTCCATAAAATGTCACAGTACCGTGCACCGCTAGTCATACGCTCGGTAGAACTGAAATACCGGGAGCACTATTTTATGTATTCAGAGTAAAACTATCGCGAGTTGCTCTCGAGAGTATCTCTCGCGTCTGAAAGTGACTGTTTCAGAGCATCGCTCAACTCTCTGAGATTTACGACTCGAATAAACAGTTGCTTTGCAAACACGAAGCAGTTTCGTATTCTTGAGAGAACTCTCGTGCGAGTAAAAAATGTCAGGAACAAAAATTAGTGGAGAAATGAAATCACCGGACACACAGTTAAGAAATGCAAATTCTGTTAGAGTATTACTTTTTCATTGTATCGAAGATTAAGAACAAAGATGATCCATAATTGAGGTGGTCACGTTAGGTCGTCCACCCTGTGTATATATCTACAAACGGGAACCTAGAGCGAAGACTACTGAGAATTAATGGTTAGTCCGTTCCTCTGATTGTAGCATAGAAAGTACCGCCACAAGAGAATTGTGAGGAATAGGGAAAAGATTCGCGAGCAACTGAAGAAAGAAGATGTTTCTGCTTGACAGGTTGGCGAGCTATACCTGGGTCGCTCCTGGAATGGAGAGAACGGCTGGACTATCCGCCGGGCGCCTTCCAGAGAGTAGAGTACAGGAGGCTACCCGGACGCCTTCCCACAGTAATTAAAGCCGGACGCCCGAAAGCGAAAGCAACAGCTTGAACGCTGCATTGATTTGTTCGAAATTATGCTGTATCAAACATATAACATGTATCGACGAAAGATAAATAAACTTTTGTGTGTTGTTATAAATCGTTTTTTCCGTTTCGTTAATGTTGTAACGGAAGAGTACGGCTGCTTAAAGCCCGAAAGCGAAAACAACAGCTTGAACGCTGCATTGATTTGTTCGACATTATGCTGTATCAAACATATAACATGTATCGACGAAAGATAAATAAACTTTTGTGTATTTTTCCTAGTTACCAAAGAAAATCCTTTCTTTCCGAAAATCCTACTACAGCATAATTTAACCAATAGAGAATTTTATCGTATGAATAACGTTCTCCATATACCGAGTGAAGCAATCGATACGATGACCATAACGAATTATTGCGAGAGGCGCGTCGCGTAAACAGCGTGTCAATAACCGCCACAGCACCGTATCGTTTTTCCTTGGCTCGATCGTATCACGAGTTATCACGCCGTTCGGAAAAAAAGCCGGGGCTAATGGCTGGCCGGCACAAAACTACCCCTCGGTTCGTTAGTCGCCGGTCGTTTCGCTGAAAATCTGCTCGTTTATTGCACCCTCTTAGACGCAACGAACCCGAACCGGCTGCAATGCCCCAGCTAAACTTCTTTCCTTTTTATTTAGCCGTCGAAACTTCTGCTGCGGCCAGACCCCCGACTTTCCCCCATGGGATACTTTCTCGACACGTTTACGCCCGTTCTTGCTCGATAAACGAAGGAAACAATAACGACGTGGGCGTTGCTTTTTGGTGGTTTTATGTTAATAGATGTGTATTACAATGTAATTCAATATATCTTTGGGGAAACTTTAACGTATCGGAGAAGTAATGGTAGTTTATTGAGCATAAAATGTGGTTTTAATGTGGTCCGTGATTAGATATCATGATCAAGATAGGTAGATATACACTACCGGTGTTTGAAAGTTTGGAATCATTGTGCATGGCAAATTAGAGAAAAATTTCCAGAAAAACTGGACTTGCCTCTCTTTACTAAGGAAAGCCCATTTCGGGATGATTGAATAGGAGTTCAAATAGAATTAATAACAAATACATATTTTTACACTTTAACTTGTGTGCGGTTGCGAGTAAAATTCATCTTTTCTGAGGAGTTGTTGCCGTGCTTATGCAGAAATTGGAGAGGTTGTGGTCGTATTTATGCAGAAATTGGAGAGGTTGTGGTTTTAGGAGTATCTCGACTGTCAATCGTGGTTGGTGGAAATTTTACAAATTTTAGTGAACGGAAAGTGGGTGTTTTAGGAAATGGATTTGAGGTAGAGATATGTTTTTTACGGAAGGAAGTGATGTATTGGCGAGCGTCGCAGGCAATAAGTCACAAAGCCAATAGATGTGATCGACATACTTTCTGAAGGATTATAAAGTTCAAGTCAATAGGACGGTTCTTAGGGTGCTGCGACAACGGTTGGCTTTGTGGGTTTATTGTTACTACGTGTCTAATTCCAGGATTCAGGAATTTGCAGAGTATCTTGGTGTGCATAGGATAAAGAAAAACAACAAATAAATCAAAATTACCGGTATCGAACAGTTTCAGTGCCTGGACACTTACCCTGAAAAAATGTTTAATAGAGTACCAGGGAAGGTGGTGGTTTCATTTGATGTCGACAGGTTTCTGAAGCTACGAGTTAAAACGAGGAATATTATATTAAAGGAACAGTGAAGTAATTGTCCACTCATTATTACACCTAACAGAAGTTTCTTGCGTGTTTTATTCTCTCTTTCCAAGCATTCGAAGAATTTAATTAGCAGAGGAAAAAACGCAGAAGTATAATTGAATAAACGATACAAATTAATCGAAGGGACTCGTCGTAAAATTGCTCGATAACTAATTAGTTTGTATTTAATTAACGGTGACAGGAAGTTTGTCGTTCGTTGCGAAGACACTCAAGATTCTCTCGGAAGACCGGAGGACCACTAGACAGACGAAGAAAATTATGTTCGAATTTTAAATATTAAATACCAGCAGCGAGTTTGATCAAACCTCCAGACTTCACGGTTCGAAAAATCTCTATCTCTCTAGGAAGAAGGTTGGAATTAAACATTTTCAACCTCGTGTCTTCGACATTGTCGTCGATTAGTGTAACGTTTGTCCAGGATATTCTAAGATATCCTGAGAACGTATTAACATCTTTAAATCCAATTTAATCTTTAACCGCGCGACAAGCCGATAATAAACTGTTCAGGATAATTCGATAGAGTGATAATTAAAATCCTTTCAAACTTCTTTGCCTTTCTCGTGCGCAAATACATCTTCGTGTTCTCCGCTCGAATACGCGATGAAACGCTCAAATCACCCATTCACGCGCTTAAACGTTCTCGGTGTATGTATGTATGTATATATTTCTCATCCACCACACGCGCCTCGATTCATTTCGTACAACCCACCTCCATCCGTCGTTTAATCGATCATAATCCAGGTTTCATATAATCGGAGATCCGACGTACCGCGAAAGCATTCCGTGGAAATGAATGCCGTTCCTTTCCAGTTTTCCCTCCCTCTCTCTCTCTCTTTCTCTCTCCTCTTTTCTTTTCTGTCGTTTCTGTCTGCGTGTCCGCCAGACGGAGACTTTGCAAACGACAGGCGGCGATCGAGCGCGGAAAAGAAAGGAGAGAAGGGGAGGGCGGAGTCGTTTCTTTCAGTGGACAATTAATTCCAACGGTGATTTCCAAGGAAATGAAATTTTAATCCGCATTAGAATAAGCAACGTGAAAAATTGTTCGACAAGGGAGCACGATATTCGAAAGTTATCGTCAAATTTTGCAACGTCCATGAGATCTAGAATATTTGAAATATCTAGTCAAAAGTGGATAATATTCATTCGAATTACAACGCAAGAATACAAAAATGAAATCGATGATACAGTGGAATTATTTAGGCCTCGATAATTCCCGTTGAATTAACGAGTGGCTCTACGTATTGTACCCGTTGTGCCCCAAGTCGAAGGACCACCAGAGTTTTTAGAAGTGCTCTGAGCACTTATATTGTACGTTCTATGCGAGAACCTCTCCAATGGTGAAGTAGCTACTCAACCAAGTACACTCGTGTACTTAACCGTCTACAACTAGCACTACTTTTGCCCTTTTTTTTCACCTTGGTGTTACTATGTTGCTAGCTCGCTAGCCTCTGAGTCTCGCCTTATATCCTAGTTGCCATGATAGGCGGACTTTCTTGATGAATTGTCAAGTTTCTTCTTCCTGGGCTGTCCTCCTAGCTTCCCTGTTCGGGGGGGGCTTGCTCCTTCATAATCCTTCCAAGTCGTGGCCGCATACCTCATCGTGGTGACAAGGTGAACTCCTCACAAGAGGGGGCCAAACTGCAGCGCGGCGTCCCGGCTTAGTACACCGGGATACCTGCTACACCTCTAACCGGTGTCGGGTGTCCAACGAACCTAGATCGGTAAAAAAGACCGGAAGGATGAGGAAGACCAGAAATCCATTTCTTGCGCCAATGACGCCAAAGAAATCAATCTTAGAGCCAAGGCCAAGAAATATTAAGAGCAAAAGTCCTTAAAAGACTCAGAGCAAGCAGGTCTGGTGTCCTGAGGCCGTGAAGCGGAGCCCGCACGCTTGTTTACCAGCAGTCTATGTCCACATGTTTGGCGTAGTTAGAAAAAGTAGATGCCACTATACCATCTGGCAAGCAAAGTCGATATGGGCTAGACCCCGAGGTGCGGCGCGTCTTAATTGGACCCGATTGCTAACACTAGTTGTCCTCCTAGCTTCCTTAACATTCCGCCCACCTTGGTAACTGGAATGCTAATAGGGTGCGGGTGCAGGTCACTAGGACTAGACTCAGGGGGACGTCGGTCCCGGTGTCCGACTTCGCTCGCGCTCGCTTTAAGGGATTTACGACACGTCTATTGCTAATGAGTGAGCAGAAACAGGTTCTCGTCGCTCATCTAGTCAGCAGAAGCGAAGACCTTCTGCTGCCATGAACGAATTTCCAGATCCTGACTTCTGACTCGATAATAGTAAAAATTTCTTTTAATTAAAAGTCCCTCAAAAATAGCTGGCGTCCGTGTCATAAGCCCATCGCCTTCTGGACGAAGCATGTTAGGGCCGTTTACTAACAAGAATTATAGTTTGAGTTACATCTACACCTTCGACGAGTCGTACAGAGCTGAATTTCTTATTCCGACAGGGTTTAAATGACGCCCACCATTGTTCTCGTAATCGAACATTTCCGTTAGAGATAGCGTGGACTGTAATAAATCTCGCCCTTTTGCTCCGTAATCTCTACTGGAGAAAATTTACGTGTATTTAAAATCATTAACATTCTGGATGGTGACAAAGGAGGATACTAATTCCGCAAGTAAGAGAGCCTGAAGAAATTGGATCACGCTACGTAGTTTCATCCTCTTGAATTACATCCCCTCGTTCATCGTATTCCGTTCCCGACGAATTCGTTAATGACTTGGTTGGAAATCATAGTTACTAAAATTAGCGAAGCTTCTCTCTCCGACAACTTGACCCCTATTTTCTTATCGAACTTCGTCCCGTCACTCTGTTCGAGAGCGTAAACCTGTGCTTTTTCCAAGAGGCACTTCAATTTACGACTCGAAGACATCTTTCTGTAAACTTCGCCGAACCTCGACTTATCTCGCTTTGGATTCTTCAAAGTTTGATAACTACAGAACTCGATGAGAGAAATAAATGGTGCGAGGCCTACTTAATTGTTAAAGATGGTTCACAAATGGTTTACCAAAAAATGGAATAATCGTGCGCAAAATAATAATTTACACGCTTTCAATGTCACAAGTAGTTATATCAATGATTAGTCAGAAATTTCAAACTACCGTTCTACACATAAAAAGAATATATTCAATTTTACTAGATTGTAAATGTGAAACAAACCCTCACATACACTACCGGCCAAAAGTTTGGAATCATCTGCCAATTTACATTAACATTGAATCTGCTACTAATTCTTTATTGATTTGAAATTCATGTTGTGGAGATGAATAGCACTTTACCTCATTTCGATTGATTTGAATGATAAAAAATTCGTTAAAAAGTTATTATAAATGCTACCTTTTTGGGTGGAATTTTTGTGCAACTTGCAATGCACAGTGATTCCAAACATTTGGCCGGTAGTGTATATTTTCATTAAGTTACTAGTAGTAAAATCAAGCAATTCTGCGCCTTACTATTTGCCTACGTAATAAAAACCTCATTACCATTATTATTATAATAAAAAGTAGTTCCAAACGAGTGACAAATAGTGTATTAATAATGAGAAATGGAAGAAATATGCCCAGAATGAATATTTACACGCTTTCAACGCACCGCAAGTAGTAACCCTAACGATTGATCAGCCAGTAGCAAGGTGAAAATCACGCGATAGGTGTCGCTATCGAAATCGCGGTTACGGCTGCGTCGAAATGCGGCGCAATTAGGTGACACAGCTCATTGAGCCCCTATACTGACAAACTTCCACAACTTCTAGCAATAACAATAGTACGTTCCTCGAAGTTACGCTGCAGTTACCATTCTATCGCGCTACTAGACGACGCCGCCGTTAAGCTAGGCCATAATCGAAGGCTTCTTGTCAGCGGCCAAAAATTCTCGAGCTTCCTATCGTAACGTCGATATTCTGTTTCGCGTATCTGGCTCATCGATTCTCGCGTAAGTCGCGTTTTCACTGCTATTATACCCGATACTTTACCGCTCGCGAGAATTCTGCGAACGTTGCCCCGATTTTCCGGCGGAAATTCCAATTGGCAACCTACTACCACTGGTTTCGTTCGATCTTCCCATGGTCGATGATTTGTTTGTACGTTTTTGCGTGTTATTTCATTCCTTTTTTTTTGCTGTCGACAGAATGAGTGAGAGAGAGAGAGAGAGAAACGGCACCAACGTGGACAGGTTTGAAAAATGTTTATTATTTCACGGTGCTGCTACTGAAATATGGGATCCTGACGTTCCGCGTCCGAAATTTTTTATTGCTCCCACAGATTCGGGTATTAAAACCGTACCGTATACAGACACACGGTTCTCGACAGTGTGTATTAGTATATTTGGGGCATCGTCAAGAGGCAAGTTTCTTCCAGTTGAATTTTCACAATCATTTTTTTAAGAAGACTATAAATAGGATTTATTTCTGGTATATTTGCAGATTTATTAAATTTAATTTTTTATTAAGGATGAATCTGTATGTCTCTCTTTCTTTAATATCAGATCATGAGGGTAATCCGCTTCGAAAAAGCTTAAATTTCTCGCTTTAGCAAATATGCCGCTTTGTATTATATTATAGCATCAAATCCCAGTTAAATTTCCGGAAAGTATCCGGAACTTCTTCGAGACCCTTATCTCGAAATCTCTCGTTCGCGAGTAATAACTTTCTTTAAGTACTTCGGAAGAAATGATTGCGAAGCTAGCTTTGACCGAAGATATTCACCGCTTTAACTCACCCCCACCCTTATACACGAAGAAGGCTCAGCGAACGGTGCTCGAGAACTCCATCGTACCAGGACGCCGCACAATGTTACGACCGTGTCGCCGTTTCCGGTATGTCGATCACTTTCGACACTCGTTAACCATCGTAACCGTGAAATTCGTCAAATTTATGATCGTCAGGGTTATGGATGTCAAGTGTCAAAGTTTCAAGTCATTGCGACGTTACCACAATTCCAAGAATTACATTAAGCCGCAGAACGTAAAGGAACTCCTGATTACGGTTATTTATCTTCCTTCTTCTACAAATTTAGACTTGTGCGAGTAAAAGCCTCATGATGCATATTCCTTGAAAGTTTATCTTCCATTCTAACAACGAGAAACTTATATCAAATTATTCTACAGATGTACCGTATTACTGGACAAAAGCTTCTCATCGCTCTTAAAAATACAAAAAGCAAATAAAACATTACCAACGAGAATATCGATAAAACGATTGGAATTAGCTAAAAGATTCGTCGTTGCAGCGTCGACGAGCGGACAAATGAACCTAAACGTCCGTGCTGTTGCGTTCCCAGCGTGACGCAGCTTCCGGTCGCGTCGATCATCCTCAACATTCGTTAACTATCATCGCCATTGGGACAAACGTTTCCTATCAGCGTGTGGAATGAATCACACGGTATGTGTGCGCGAGTCGTTTGTTCCGTAAATCGTGTTGGCCGACGCGTTTCCTGCGGCATCGCCGGAAACGAGGGCCGGCGACGTTTTATTGCGTCGACGAGTTTTTTCGTACGGAACGACCATCGCGCTGCCGGCTTTCTCCGCGTCAATAATTCACCGGTCACTTTATCAAACCTCTCTCCCCTCTCCCCCCCCCCTTTTCCGCGCGTTCGTGTCAACCTCTCGCTCGCTATACAGAAATCGGCCGCCGCGATAACCACGATTTCGCGGCGGTAGATGGCTTCTCGACAGTGCACCGGGCATAGAGAGCGTGTACATTCCACGATCACCACGATGGCGGTCGCTCTGGACCTTCAATCGCTGCCGGCTAGTCCGCTCGCATCGATTCAATTCATTAACACCGTGTCGCGATCTGATAAAAACGCGATCCAACGGCCACGAGGCGAAAATAGAAATTATTTGGCTAGTTATTTGTTGCATAGAATTCCATTGAAAATAGATTAAAGAGAACTTTTCTCTTCGTAGAGTCATAATTTTGGAGATGTTTATCTGTTTTCAATATTGGTTAACTCTTTCGTTTGGATACGCTGAGTGGACAGTTTTAGAAATTGCGAGTTTCTTGTATGAGTAAAGATTTATTAATATCTCAGAAGAAAGTATTTCATTTTATTCATGATTTCCCAAGTACACAAACTACTATTTTCAGTTATTATACCAACGTTAATTAGAACAGTGACATAAAAAATTGTTAATTTTGAGATATCTGAAAAAGTTACTCTAAAAGTGAACTACTTTCATCTAAAAGAGCGTCATCAATATTAATATTAAAGTTATACTACAGTAGAATTTCGATTATCAGGCATACTCGAGGCCGTGGTAGTGCGGGGTAATCAAATATGCCGGATAATTGGACATTCACCTATAAAGTGATAATAACGAAAAAAATAATTTAAAAAGCGACCATTGATACAAGTTACGATGTCTACATACAGGTATATGCGCAATACACGCATTATGAAACACATAAATTCCTTCAATTTGTTTGTCAACTGTTTGATATCGATGTCATTACTGGGATGCATGTGGCCGTGACTTCTTTGTTTCTGCGAAATATGATTCCCGACGATTGCCAAAGAATAATCGAGACAAATACGCCGGTTAATCGGGAATTCCGAATAAACGGGTGCCGGATAATCGAAACTCTCCTGTACTTAATAAAAACGATGTCACAATTCAAAATAGGGCTTTAACCCTTCCTTCAATTAGACAATACAATTTCACTTAAACAATATTTCATTAGAGACCCTCAAGTCCCAAGAACTATTATCTAAACAGTAAGAGAAAAAGAATGTTTCCATTGTGAAATGATTAAATAATTAATAACTTTCTACCACAAAAAATTTAAACCGATTTCTTTACATGTGTCACTGTTCTAGCAAACCGACGATATCATCATTATGCTTCACCATTTTCCACAAAATTCTCCACAATTATTACACACCAAAATACACCCTTCCAGATCCATAAAAGCCTGACTTCCTCACCGTACACATTTCCACGAGCGAAAAAATGTCACGAAGATAGATGTACCCAGTCCCTCAAGGAGGTGATCGTTTTCAGAAACACGCCGGTACATTCGCCCGCTATAAATCAGTTCCTTTCCCCGATCCTGTACGTGGGGGCGTAACGCAGCCGTCGCGTCGTACGAAAATCGTGACAACGTGGAAAGCGGCGGTGGGGCGATTATTATTTTAATGGCAGCTTAATTCAGACCGGAGGGACAAAAGGCCGAAGCCGAAACCGGCCGGCTATCAGTTACCGGCGCGTCGATAGCACTGGGTCAAATATATATTCGAAATATATCCTCCCAAAGCGAGAGAGCGCGCCCCGACCAGATATATCGGGGAGAGCCACGTCCGACCGGTCCATTGTGCGGACGTTCGCCCCGTCCGTTATTGCTCCAGCTCACCTCACCCCTTCCATCCCCTCTTCTGTCCCCGTGTATGTACATCTCATATACAGACGCGTCATCTGCGATTTACTCGGGCACAGATCAGCCGACGGGAATGATCTCCTCCTACGTTATAGGGGCCAGGACCGTGCGAGGGGTGTGTCTGAAGGCTGGCCTGCTTTACCCCGCCAGAAATTGCTTCTCTCGTCCACGTTCCTGAAGGCTGTTCCGTACCGTTTGGATATGTTGACCTGAGCTTGTTTAATGGAGTAGCGTTGAAAATGAATATTATTCAACGTGTTAGCTAAGGGATTTTACGTAAGCACGCCTAGATAGGGTAGAAATAGATGTATGCTATATACGAGGGTTGTTTAATAAGTGAAGAGACAAACAGCTGTTGTTTTAATATGGCTTATTCAATGAATTTCTATATTCTACAAATATAAACTTGTTTTCGTTTTATTTTTTAATGCCAGCATAAAAATATGCATGTATTTGGAAAGTTTCTATTGTGTATAAACGTCTATTATATATATTGAACAGTTATTGTTAATATTTGAAAGTTGGACAATTTTTGCAGATATAAGTAATAGATAAGCGGGAATAATTTCTGGAAATAACTGATTTATTTATTTGGGAGTCTTAACAAAATATTAGGTAGACAAAATCGAAACCTTACGTCTTGCGTCTTCGTTTTTTAATTATAATAAACTTACTTGTTAGTTATTTCTATTGATCTAATATGTATAAATATATCACTAGAAAGCTCTTAATTTCGAAATTATTTTGATATATAAATCTTTTGTCTCAGCTGATTATATCGGTTTAATTTACGTTCAGAATGAACGCTGTTAAAATGAAGACCCGTGAGCATTTGAAAATGTGTGCCAGGCACTTGGTTATGAAACAGATATACAAAACTGTGTGAAAAGCTGGTTCAAAAGATTTCCGAAAGGGCAATACCAACGTTGAAAAGAATTTTTGAATTTTGAGAAATGAAGAAATTTTGAAAAAAGCAAAAGTTCAATTATTCCAAGCTGAACTGAAATCTAAAATACCCAATGAAACATACATACCTTGAGAGAAATCAGAGGAATTCCCAGCCAGGCCCATGTTTGTTTCTGAAAATGGAAGAGGGTCAGGAGGATGATATCCGGCTGAATCGAGCTTCTGCCTCGGTTTCCGCCCGAAATCCCTCTTTCTTAGTGAAATAGTGCCCGTTTCAGCCCGTGTGTATAGAGAAGTCGCGGTGACTTGGTGGCGAGCGGTGTGAATGAGCAGCCGCGCGGTCGGATTCGAGCGGTTCCGGGCGGCGTGTCCTATACGCGGCGCGGCGGAGAGAGAGAAACGTAAATCTCTGCGTCGAATAGAAACCGTGGAAATTTTCCTGGCTTGCACACGTTTCGAAATTGAACCGGCAAACGACCTCTTAGGCTTGGTTTACGCTGCCGCGGCCCAGTTACCGCGGTGCACTACGTTCAAATGTTATTCAAAGCTGTGGAGCGTGACTGGAACGCAAACGTTACGGCATGTGACGTCGCTCAGGCTAAACCGTTACAGTAAATCGAGCTTAAATCAAGTCTAAGCCACTGCTGCCTACGGCTGCCTCGTGACCCCGGTTAAATATTGTTTGACGAGACACCCCCGGGGTAAATTGTGCGCCGTTCCTCTTTTTACCCGACCGCGATGTGAAACGATCGACGTGTGCATTGACAGTAGTATAGGTCAAGCATAAATGAAACTACACAAGGTTCGCAGTCCTGAATTCATTATCCGCGGATCGGGTCACGTTTAATTCACCGGACAGGGATTATAATTTACACTTGGATTTAAGCTTGATGCGATTAAAGAGGGTTAAAATGACGCGCGTATCGTTGTGCCAGTAGTATAAGTCAGGGATTCGTGAAACCGGTATCCGTTGTAAGATTCTGAGAAAATTTGTTATTTGAGGGATTTAGAGTGTAGTATAACATGCAGTATCTACTATTTACGAGTGAATTGGCTGATGAAATAATAATTGAGTTAACTGTATCACTGATGCTAATAGTACGAATCAGACTTTAACGAAAACGAGTTCAATGTTAAGTAACCATGAAATTCTTTCGCTCGAGAAACTTTCAACGACTTCCAACACCTAGTACGTACTGCTTACGTGGCACTAATCACTTCATGAATCACTTAATCGTATAACAATCGCGGTAACCCTAATACGATCAGTAGTACGAGTCAAGGACACGTCGACCGCGTCAGCCCTCTTACTCTCCTCGTTAAATAATAAAACGTGGCTTCGAGTAAAAGCATTCGTAAGTGTCCTGGGAACAGGTGGTGAATTGCTTGAAAACTGAACCACGCGAATACAGTGCAACACGCGAGATGGCCCGCCTCTAAATGCTAATCCCCACCCCTCTCGAGCGAAGATTTTCCCCGAGCTATACGCTGTGACCTTACATCGTGGAGAATGCAAGCACAAACGAGAACAAAGAAATTGGGTACGCTTTGTACTTTGTTGAAGGGAAAAGAGAAGCGAAATGGGTAAAAAATTGAACATCGACAAAAGCGTTCCGCGAATTTTTCACGCTATTACACCACGTTGTGAAGGTTCGTATGTTCGTAGAATTGAAGGTATCTCGATGCTTGGAACGAACATCGGATGAAAATTTCAACCCTATACCGACGCGGGTTCAATTAAACAATTACGCGACGCAAGAACTATCCAAGTCTTGTAGTAGTTTACTTTCGAGGTATACTTTATGCATATTTCTCGTGCATATCTTTACCATTCATACAACCCTTCCTACAGCCCTTCGACCCATCCAATGGAAATTTGCAATATTCATAGGAAGAAACAACGCTCAGAGTCTGCTTCCTCGTATTGATCTTACTCGTTCGTATTTTTCTTGTTCCCTGCCTGCGAGCCTGCGAGTGTACACACGTGGAGAAGGAAAGTAAAAAAGAAAATGTTAGGTTATGTATGTGTATATCGAACGCACGGACAGTCCAGTACGGTTGTAATGCTCTGGCTTAATTAAAGTTGAATTTACAGCAAAGATATTGCTGTGTGTTTTGTCCTCTCTCCCCACTACGAACGTATCTTTTTCTACCGCGACAATTTATCACCGTAGCTTCTCACCGCTCACCGTGTTCATAAGTGTCAGATAAAAGTTGCGAGCAATAAGTGTCTCGTATAATCCAGGTTTAACATTTTTAACGCCTATTTGCCGCCGCCAAGCTGCACGATCCGACGCGCTGAGACGCTGCTTTTAGAGTGGAGGCTCATGAAAACGCGACTTGTTGTCCAGTGAATTTTCGCGAGGTACAAACATCCCTTTAGTAGAAAAAGCAAAAATTTATATCACTGTAACTTGGTTAAATCCTTTCGGTTTCTTCAAATTTTATGCGTCAAGAAGATCTGTGACTGATTAAAAATACTTTTATTTAGAAGAGAATCTTTTCTCACTATCCTTTGAATTTTAAGAGCAACGAATTCTTCAAACATTTTTTATTGATCTACTTTATTTTTCAATCATGATTTAGGTTTTAAATTCCTCTCGCTTCTTCTGTATTCCGCCAGAAGAAAGAATTCGAAGAAAGGTTTCGCAATAATAACAACCATCTCTCCTCCAAATATGTACTTGTCACTTTTTGAACGAGTGGCGCGAAAACAAAAGTAGTTCACGAAGCGTGCTTCGGCTTGAATCCGGGAGAAAGCGCGTTTCAATGACTCGACGAGTGGCGTCGCGATAACTTTCAGATAATCTCGAGTATCTGGAAGTACGCCGACGTAGACTAACAATAAGACAAGGGCTAGAAAGCGGAACAGAGCTTTCGAAAGGTGAAGGAGCACTCTCGCGGCGATATAACGAGCGCATCGAAATCGATACTTTTAATTCACGCGGAACCATTCCCTCGCCTCTCATTTACGAGGCTCGTAATTAATGCCTGCATATTTATGAATGGTCACGGTTAATGTTTCCGTTCACCCCACATCTCCCTCGCTTCTTCCTGCGTGTATCCGGCACACACAAATGTCCGCGTTTGGTCGTTTGCGTCGAGTCGCCAGCGGAATTTACATATTGTTTACAAGCAAATATGATTTTGATTGTTAGAATCATTAGCGTGATTGGTATTCGATACCGGCAGCGGTCTGGCGATTTGTAACAAGGACTCCGAGCTTGCTGATGTGCCTTTGGTAATTTCAAAGATGGGCGCGGGTGAAGCGTTTGATCGAGCGGTGAGTTTGCGAGTGTATTTTTAAAGGAGTGCTAATAAAATGTTATTCACGATGGATGAAAATATTCGGGGAGAAATGAAAAGACTTTCTTCAAAGCGGGAAATTTTTTGACGATAAGATGAAAGAATTACTTAATAGTAGAACGAACTTTTCGTCCTTACGTTTTGTAAAGAAAAAAAGAAACATTTCATAAATATTACAAACGTGTGCGTAATAGATTCTAATCCCTCGAGAGCTATCCAAAGGAATGTATATTCAACAGATCGTAAAACATTTAACAGACATGAATAACCAAATTCGATAAACTGCACAATATCTCAACAGTGTCTCGACTCGATGGATGCTCAAAGAACGATCTTCAAAGATGATGAAAAGCCACTCAAACGAAAAAAAAATTCAAGCTACAAAAAATCGATCAGCCAATTTCATAGACTGCGCGAATTCCCCTCTTAATCACCACTTAAAATACAATCTGAAACTGGAGATTACCTGGAAATTCGTAACGATGTTTGAACCGAAAAGAAAAGAAAAAAGAAACGGGAGATCGAAAAAGGGGAAAGGGGGATGGTGTGGTAGGGGGGCTAATTGCAGGGCCGACCACCTGGCAGGAAAAGGATATCCCCTCTCGATCCGTTCCACTCCGCCGTCAGCACGAGAACTGCACATTTGTCGGGAAAGGATTTTCCTGCATCCCTTCTCTCCCTTCTCTCCCTCGCCCTTTCCATCCTCTGACGATCGAACGAACGAAGTACGCTCGTGAATCGTGCTCACTGAAAACTCTCCGTTCCCTTCTGGATAGCCGAGGAAGAGATGGTCGAAGAATTACGGGATCCGCGCGAGCCAGGTCGGTAAGTAGTCGCGAATGATATATTTGAAGTTGAGCACGTGGCCCTTGGGGCGATATTTCACCGAGGGAGTTTCTACCGGCCGTCGTACGCCAACGGCCTTTGACATTATCGAGATTCCGAAAGCACCTGGAGCGTTATAATTTCGTCCCAAAACCCGATTCACGGAGAGGGATAGGGGAATTGTTTCAGGCGCCGTGTAAACGTAAACGCAGTAATTTTCATGGTCTTGAGTTGTTTCTGGAACGAAATGAGATGGTACGGAGGTTAGGTAATTGACCAGGTTTCGGACTATTGAGGTACACGTGTACTGTTAGTAGCTGAGAAGATGACTAGGCACAGTGTTTTGCGTTGTCACTCTACTAGCACCCCTGCCATCGCACGCATTGCCTCCATCACCGTCTTCGGCCAATAGCGACAGCGCGTGTGATGGTGCGGAAGCTAGTAGGGTGAGAAAGCAAACCACCTGGCCTAGTCATCTTCTCAGCGACTGACAGTACCAGACTGTGTGCGTCGAACGTTATCAAGAAAATTCGTTCGAATTCAATTCTTCGTCGTTCAAATTCAAACTATTCGAAATTCGAATTCAACAAATCAAATTCAATTATACAAATTCAGTCGAGCAAATATATATTGTACACATATTTTCCTCGAACTTTTGGTGGCCGTGCACTTTTCTCACCGTGATCTCAAGCACTGGAGCCGAACAATATTCTCTACTTTCTCTTACACTCAAAACTCAGTCACTCGCTATGAACATTCAAAGAAAATTCTATAGCAAATACACGAAATGAATCACTACATGTGTTGAAATTCAGTTGAAAACAGAAGTAGCACCGGAAGTAGTACGGTATCGAACATGGTATCGCTGAAGTTCGAACTGCCTTTTCGCTGAACGTGGAATATGCCAGAGGCGTGATGGCAATTCTCCGAATGGCCAAGCAGTTCTCCTTGTCTCCTATCCGGCCACGTTACTATACCCGTCCTTTGATCCGTTATCCCGTGTTTCGTGGGAGTTCGAGGGACGCTGTGATGAGGGAACAGGGACTCGTTCCCCAGTCTGGATAATTTAACAGTGGCCAGATGAGATAAGGTATCCCGGTGGTCGTCGGAGCGGCGGTTTTGCGGTGCGCCTTACAACTCACCCGTGACGCGCGGCCCGGCCCGATTTCCCCGTGTAAACACGACCGCCGCGATGCATCGTTTGCCCGCGTCCAGGTTCCCGAAGGAAATTTCCAGACACTGCTAACCGCCTCGAACCATCCGGAACGCGATAACCCGTAACAGTCAATACGAATCCTAACTCCGCCCTGTGCAACTTGCCGTTGTCCTGGATATAATACTGTATTCCACTTTCGCCTTTAAAATCATCCATTTCGTTGGGATTTTTTTGCGAAAAAAATTTTAGGAAGATTAGAGAAAATAATGGCGTTCCACTTTTCACCTATAAAGTCATCCTTATCTTTGGAAATTTTTCGTGAAACAAACTTAGGAAAATTAGAACACTACGCTCTCTTTAGACGAGACTAAATCTTCGAACAATTGAACAATCGAAAAATCGATTCTTTCGAAGCTCGGAAATGGAATATAATTTACAAGACCACCAAAATGGACTTTTAGTGTAGGAAAACATCGTGACTTAAGCTTTTAACTCGAGTAAACTTGAAGGTATTAAATCTTCAGTATACTGAAAAGTTTCGAGAAGTATACATACGTAAAAAGAAAATTACGTGGGTCAAACTGCAGAGTTGCAGAGAAGCGGCGTAACTCTAAGCCAGTGCGGGAGTCCGCAAGTTGGAATCCCCAACAAGCAGGAATTTCTATGGCTCCAAATGCTAACTTAAAGGATGTCCTCTCAGACCACGAATTGCGCTAATTTTACATGCTCCAGTTACTATGTCCCTTAAATCTAGCTTTACATTCCTGACACCTTATCCTTCCTTGCTCTATTTCGAACTTGACCATTCGACATTTGTCTACATCTTTTTTCTCAATACAGTCTCAACGAAGAGAACGATGTTAAGAGAGGAAGGAAACATAAACATGAAACAAACGATAAATCTTTTACAGCAAGTGGAGAATACGAAATTAACGCTCATACATTTTCAGATTGTGCCCCGCTGGCAACTTTCTTCTACAGCAAACGCCTTATCAAAGTTGATTTGGAAGTTTCCCAAGGAACACAAACTGTTGGCATCTTAACGAGTGACTCGTCGACCGGAAGTGACCGGTCCGAGAGGGCAGCCAGATGTCGTGCGGACGAAATACGAATTAAGATCATCCCTGTTCCAGCATTAACCACTTTCGAAATACATGTGTGTACTTAGGAGAGTAAATCGAAGGGAAAATTGAACATTTCTTAAGGATTTCCTTTGTACGTGTACAGGACGTAGGAAAGAAATCAAGAATCTTAATTAAAGATTCTTCCTTTATTTTGATACTTCTTGTCATGTCTTGTCAACTAACTGACTGTTAGATTTATCAGTCAAAAATTAATCTAAGACCTTACTAGGAAGTATATATTACTTTTGTATACGTTCGGAGAAATCCATTTAGCCTTACCACCTCTGTTTAGTAAAGATCTAAATGTTTATGATACGTGACAAAAGGCCCTTCGGTCCCAAGCGGGGTCGTGGGCAGTATACAATGCCTCAGTCCGTAGACAGTGCTCTTCCCATCAAGTAGAAAAGCGAACCTTCCTTGTGTCTAATAAAAGTTTATAGTTTAAAATAAGGATTATTAATTATTTAACAACCAATAACTCCCATAATCCAATACTTTCTTTAAAAAAAAAACTTAGTATTTAAAATAATCACAACTAACTGACATTTATCGGCACACTTGATAATCGATACCCCGCATATCTTCATCGGTATTTAAATTTTGATATATCGATATTGCCCTGATTGTGGACTACAATTCATTTTTTACTTAATCTAAAAATCAATGGCAATTTTATATTTTATTCACCCTATTCTACAGAACTGATAATACTAATCTCTGTCATATTGTATGATCCACATTTTGAATCATCGAATGTTTTAAGTAAAATTTTTAAAATTGTTCTCTATTCGTTAACCGTTTTGCTCCTGACGTAAGAGGCTCGTGTATTGTTTAAAAATATTTTTAAATAAAACATTTTTTCAGATATTTAAATGAAATTTCCAAAATAACTAGAAATTTTCTATAACTAAACAGGTTATAAAATTTGATACCAAAAGATTCTTCATAGATGAATCGAATCGTCCCAAATCGCGACCCATGGGATTAAAAGGGTTAAATCGGATTTTCATCTCGAAGGAAGTTCACAATTCACTTGGTACAAGAAATACAAAGAGATCTCGAGTAACTGATTTTTGTGGACACGCGAGGAAACGTTGAACGGCACAAAGGGGTGGCGGAATTGAAATCGAAGAAGACTCGTCGTTCCCTTAATATAACCGAATAAACAATCGTCGTTGAAAGTGGTAGAAGTGACGTGTTCGTTCAAGAATGCATGGATTCACGAAACGAAAGCGACGCGAGAAATTTTACATGACGTCCCTTCTCTCTCCGCTACGTCCCTCTTCGCGACAGACAAAGCAGCGAGACAGTGACAAATCGAAACGAAATTTAGTATCGAGGAGGGAAGATACTTGTCCGCCTTTCGATTCTTTGCCGATTCCCGCCGCCTGCGTTCGCATTGTTATGTAGATCGCAATTTCCATTTTCGTTTTCAACGTATTGAAAGAGAAGAGAAAGGGACGCAGGGGTGGAGGAGGGAAGAACGGTCTCGTTCGAATGTGACGCGCCGATTAATGGAATAATTGAAAACGATGATCGTGCACATAAAAAGCTCTCCGATGAAATCGTGTTATCGAAACAAAACCATACGGGGATAGATGGGCGAGGATTTTTGGGTGAATTAAAAAGTGAAATGAAAGAGCTTCCGTTTTACACGAGAGATTATTTCCCCTAAATCTGGCGGATAGCGCGGAAAAATTGCGTGCAACCGCGCGAATCAACGTTCCGTGAAGTTGCGTGAACACGCGTGCACAGTGGTTACCATAGTAAGCGGGCAAATTGCGAATTTACAATCGTAGACCGGTCGAAAAGCTTACAAGTTTCGATTGTATCGTCCACGCGGCGCTACGTAATTGCTGTCGACACGAAATGGACAGCTGACGGGTAACGTTAAACAAACATAGTGCGTTTTGTTGATTGGCCAGTGATGAAATTCTCCGGGAAAATAGAAAATAATGACGACAGCCGTGTTTCCTTCGTACTTGAATGGAATTGCGGTACAAAAAATGTGAAGCTCTCCTTACTGAAAATAGTTTACCTTCTGTCTCTCATTTATTAAATAGTAGAACAGGCTAGTTAACTTGACATTCAAGACAATGAGAAACACTTAGGTTTCTTCTGTTCAACACATATGTAGTTTAGAGTTAAGGATTGTGAATAGATTTAGTTAAATACAAACTATATTCAGAAGTCAGTTTCCCAAACAATCATTTCAAAGTTTCGAAAGAATTTACTTTTGAATTATTGAATTTTTCAAGGGTTCGGTTTTGCTCGAACCTTCCACGATATCAAAGACAATGTTTTCCAATTTCTCCCATAAATAAAATTACTAGTTTTCTCAATTCTTTCACTGGAAATTTAAAAAGACATGGATGATTTTAAAGGCCAAAGTGGAATGCAATTATTCCCAATTAATATAATTAACAAACACTTTCTTTAACGAAACTGTCAGTACACTATTGTACAATATTTCTGAATTTACAATGAACGTTTCAAAAGTTGGAGAACTATTGATTTCTTGTTAATTGAAAGACTCGTGCAGAAAAGAAAGTCTGGTATTATATTAACAGAATTCTATCTACGGTACAGTGTACTATTCTAGTTTCCATGGGTTTCCACAGTTGCAGAAATCGAATCCAGACGGCGACTAACAAACTGTCCGCTAAGAATTGTCATTCAATGGCCGATCGTTAGCCGTGTCCGCAAAGGGACGGAAACTGACACATACAATTAAGCTTCCGGTCCAGATAAGTGAATTACGCCCGGTAGCCCGGTAACGAAACATGTTTCCAGCGGTGAGAATTTGCCGGATGGTAAACAATCAAACGAAAAGTTATATCCCCGTAACGAAGTTACCCAGGTGTAATAATGCAACGTCTCGCGGTATTCTACCTTTCATGCACCGTGGCGAGTAACATTTTTCCCTATTTCAACAGCGCGATGAAAAACTTAATTAACGCTTGGCAGGCTGAACAAGAGATTTCGCTCATTTTCACTGTCTTCTTTTTTCTTTTTTTTTTTTTTTTTTTTTAATAAAAGATTGTAAGTTCAGTGAATATTATTTCGAATTATTCAGACATTACGAAAGCTCTCTGTTTTCCACTACGCATGTCATGAGATCATTACGACGGTAGAGCCAGATACAGAAATAAGATTGAATCTTATTCGAGAACTTCCATTTCAAGAATATCAAATTCGAGAAATATTAAAAATGTTTCCTTCTAATATCCAACAAACGAAGCGTGAAGAAAGAGAACTTCATTCTACATTTAGATTTATTTTTTGCAACGTCAATCTCGTGACAAGCTGCATCATCCACTCGCAGTTACAAAATGATTTGTCAGGTTCATAAAACCATTCGACATTTAGCTGTACAAACGATACGATACGCGAATTGTTCCAATTCCCTCTGTTATACACTCGTTCCTCTTTTATTTTTCGTTTTTTTACATCAAGCCTGGAATTCGGTGCCACAACGAAAGACGAGTTCTCTCGAAAAACAATGCCGCGTTAAAAAAAAAAACGAGATAAAAAAGAGTTGGGGAGAGTTGCGGGCAATTCCGTTTTGTAGGGATCGAAACCTCCGGAAATTCTCGCCGAATTCAACCGAAAGCGATGGCACGAAGGAGGGAAGATAGCAGCTTTCGCATTCCGCTGGTCAGCCAAGCGCTACGACGTCGCGTTTCGGCCGCAAAAATGACCGGATGCGAACGGAATTTGGCATTAATTCGGGGCGGAACGTGTATTCGATGGTCGAGGACTATCGCAAGCTGGCGTGAATCCCGCATATAATTTCCGCCGCGACGCAGCGAGAAGAACGATGGTACGCGGCCCGTGGAATAAGTAGTATCGGTGAAATATGGTCCCGACGGAAGCGTTTTTATCGGGGCACACTTTATGCGCACCGGAGACTGCCAAAATTCCTCCGTTTCTCTGCATGGCTGCGCTTCTAGCAATAGAGAGACTCGTACGCTTGTCAAACCAAACCCTCTCTCTAGACTGGTTGCACATGCAGGAAAAGGTTGAGAACGGGGTAAATGATGTAAGTGATGTTCCAATATGAAGATGTTTGCTTGATGGATTTCTCCGGTTCGGTCAATGGTTCGCGAATCTTTCAACTAGAAGATTCTACTGCAAAAAGCTCAATACTTGGATCTTTGAGTAAATTGAACGTTCCAGAGCTCTTTGGATATTAGAAAAGAAACCTTATTGCACCGTATTTTACTGTTATAGTGCAATAAAGTTGGCGGATATACGTACTTAATGTTTTATTGAATTGTCAATCGACAAAGGACTGAATTTAAATATCAATTCGAATGAAATCAATGATTCTCTTGCATAAAACTTTCATGTAACTCAGAATATGCAAAGAAAGGTTAGGGTTGCAGAATTAAAATTCTTCAAATTCCGTAATAAACAAGCAAAGATTTCTTGTGCCTTTATATAATACAAACTCCGCATAAAAGAATTTCTTATGGCATTTTTAAGATACCAAAAAGTACGAAATTTACCGATTCAATCTGCCAGAACACTGATTTCATCTTTCTGAAGAAAAATCTTGAAGAAAAATTGAAATAAAGAGATGATCAAGCAGGTCCAGTTCAAAGTGCAATTCTCATCGACGTGCCTGCTCTGCAATAGCGACTCAATCATTATCAAAGCTCGCTTATTGCTCCGCCAGGAAACTTCTAATCTGAATGTAACGAGACTTGCAACTCTACTGCAAGCAGCTACAATCTGCCGCCACGGACGTGTACTCGAGTTCCGTTCCGGAAACGAGCGATTCGTTTAATCGATGTTTAACGATTTCAGGGGCTCCAGTGGAGCCTGACGCCCGGTTACAATTTCCGGATACGAAATTCTTCAAAGCGCGTTGAGATTTCGAACGCGCGCCGTCGATTCGTTTACCGGAAACGCTCGCGAATATCGAGAATTCAGCGACGGTCCACGGTCTATGCGATTGAATACGATTATGGAGGCGAACTGGCTGATTTATGACGCCACCTGCAAACGTTCTGTCTTTAAAATGTTCCTCCTAGCGTGTGAAAGATCGAGGGACCTACTGTTATGGAGAAAAGTTTCGCAGAAACGACAGGACTCGTGATAGATCGTGCTCGGAGAAATGAAATTCTGCGTAACAACGAGGAGTGATTTTTTAGGTTAAATCTTTTTCAAAAGAACGATTTTAAATGATCCTTACGAACCAAAGACGCTGATGGAATCAAATTTCCTATGTTCTTTTTACTAAATATTTTTTAGAGAATAATGACTGTGAATGCAATAAAGAATGAACAGTTTTTGTTGGATTATTTCTAACAACACCCTATGGAAATAATCAAGCGAGGACAAAAATGTCTCCGCGTTATTTTAAACAAAGGCAGTAAGACTTCCACCAGATGTGTCTGGTGTCCGTCTTCGAATCACGCACTGCACAATGCGATACCATAAAGTAAACTTTCTTTTTGGGTGCCCAGACACAGTCCTTTAGAAGATTCAATAGCGTAAAGACGTTTCCTCTGAGTCCGTAAATAAATAGCATATTACAAAGTTAAAAGACTATTTCTTTCCATAACCCATTTCCAATAGTTTTAACGAACTTTCAGTCAAACCCATCTTTTTCTTGCTTTTAATCTCGATTATTATTATACTGCATGAGAATTAACGAAGAATTTATAATTCGAAATAAAAACTTCGATGATTTTCTAGAAATGCAACGAACTTTTTTAAGGAAGCAGTGTAAACTTCCATAATTATTTTTAATCAAATATCCTAACATAATCCAAACAACATTTTTAATCTCCTTCCCAAGAAGAACCTTTTCCTCGACACGAATCCCAGTCACGAAATCTCGCTGGTCGTTGCTAATTCGAGATAAAGCATACTCGTCGCCAAAATCGTTCGCCGATATATGTACATACACACACGTACGTATAAGTATATCAGATCTGGGGCGACGCTTGCGGAACGGTGGTTCCCGGCTTATTTTTCGCCGCAGAATGCCAGGATAGACGGTCGAGAAAATTAGGTTCGGATCGTAAAGGGGCGGCGAGAGATAAGAAACCGCGATTTTCGACCGAACGAATAGCCCCGTGCGCGCAAACAATCGATAAGTAATCAATGCCCATCGTTGAACTGGCTTTTGTTGCTCCTCCCTTCTGGCTGTGTACTATCACCCTCTTCTATCCTCCTCTTCCTCCTACTGGTCGCGATTATAAGACGAGAAATAGCCATGGCGTCGATAAGTGCCCCTTCGACGCTGTGTGTTTTTACACGAACATTACTGGAAAATGCATCGAACGTTCAGTTCGTACAAGAAATCATCTTCTTTTACTTTGTTTGCTGAACCATTATTTACTTTCACGAGGATTATATAAAGAATGAATGGTTTCAAATGAACTTTCTGAATGAAACACGCTGATGGAATCAGATTTCTTATCTTCTCCTCACTTTTAGTCGGAATTATTATGAAATTCTATGGAAGTTAATGAAGAATTTATGATTTAAAATGGAAATTGTAGATCTCTCTTTTCCTCTTTTCTTTTTTTTTTTTAAGAGATTCAAAAGTGTTAGCTTTCGACTATTTCCACGTCTTCGCATTCGAGACTTGAACTGTCCAAGACCGTAGCCTTCCATAGGAAACGGGAGGAGGTGTACGATTTGCAATTGAAATGTGCTAATCGAGTTACGAGACGGAGGTCATTCGTTCGAAAGGTTTCTTGCTTAATTAAGTCGTAATTTCGCATCCTTGCAATCGCTGTCGACCCTCCCTTTCGTCTCGTTTACCTCCCTTCTACCTTACCTCTGACGGATATACTTAATGAACAGAATAGTCAAACGCTACTCAAAAAATTCCTGATAAAAAAGGTGAAATTCAAATGAAATAAAATAATCGAAAATGGCAAAACATTAAATCCTTTATCAATTACATCACAGCATATTACCTTTCTCTACGCATTTTTTACCCATGACAAAGTGTGACCAAAAATAAATAAAAGATTTGGAATAAAATTTTGTTCATCCGAGGCTTCATTTTTGAGAAAATCGGGTTTGAAAGTCCATTGCGATCCAATCACTTTATCGCAAAATCGCGTGATCCAAATCCATTGAAAATCCAATATTATGTATAATGTTTTAGAGTAGAGAAAATTCTTTTACATGGCGGATTACGCATCGAAGGTTAACAAAGTGCGCAGAGTCGCAAGGTGACGTGCCTGAGATTGCGGTTGACCCGGTACACGAACGAGTGAAGCTTTCGCGAGCTTTCAGTGAAATTCTCATACACGGAATAGGTGGAAACAGTTGAATTTGCACTTTGCCCACGTGGACACTAGACGTTTACAGTTTTAACAAACGAGAGAAGCGGTGACTTAACCGGAAGGCAGAATTAAAATAAAGACCGCTGCAACCAGTTCACCTTTCACCGTGAATTTATAACATCCGACGAACCACCATATTAAATTTATTAACACCAAAAGAAAAAAGAGGAAACAAAATGTTTCCATTGAGGGCCACAAATTTCCTCGATGAATTTTACAACGATGATAAGTACTTAAGGGAATATTTTTTAATGAAAGTCCGGGAAAGCTTTAAAAGTGCAACAACGTCAAAGTAACCGGCATGTTGGAAGTTTTCGCAACTCCACCGTGCGCCGCTTGCAAGGTTGTAAATTCAATGCAAAATCGAACACGCCTCATGTATCGCGACAAAGCGTTTCTTCCAAGGCGTTGGGACAACAGACCGGGAACAGTAGACTCTATGTAGAAAGCGAAGGGGGAAGGCGAGTTTACCCAGAGGAACTTCCGGTGAATCGAACATTCCGCGAAACTCTGCGCCGTTGGCCGCGACTCTTCGCCGAGGAATTTAAAAGTTTCCAGATGCTCGGGGACAACTCCTGTAGGACCGGTTACCTAATACTCCTAAGTTGAAAACGCTCGTACACCACGTTCGATCTAATTTTAAACACTGAACGATTCTTCTCAACCGTTCGTTAATCATTCGAAACTCGCGAGACTTGATAAACTTTCTTCACGGATCTGAACCAAGGCGGAAAATTATGCTTTTTCCAAATCGACGAATAAAACAGTTTCGAAGTGAAGAAAGATTAAAAGGTAGAAAGAGGGAAAAGGAATAGATATCGATCTGTTCTTAACGATGTCACGAGAGAAAGAGGGGCGTATCTCTCGTCCAGATCAAGACGTCGCACGAAATCTCGTACCATTGGAGATTCCAATAGCTCCTTAAGGGGCGAAGTAGCAAAGATAGAGAGAAGGGGGGAAAGTGGGTGAAGAAGGATCGACCGAGGGAACATTTTAATTTCGCGGGAATCATATTCACCAGTTGGATCAGAACGAGTTCTGGCAGAGGTAGCTCTGCTGCTACTCGTTCGAGAGAAGAGGAGCACAACGCCAGACCGCTGCTAGATGGCCACGGCAATTCCATTTGTCCCATTTCGAAGCGAAATAGCTTATAATGTCGAAATAAAACGTCCTCCGAACCGCCAGCCACGATCTCGCGGTACTTCACGAGTCACAAACGGAATGGAGAAGACGGCTGCGGGATATGGAAATCCCCCTGGTACGATCATTCGATCTGGGATCGCGTATTCTTCGCCCGATGGAACTTAACGACGCGACCTCATTCGTTACGCCACACCATGGATCTTCTTGATCTCAAAATTCCATGGCGTCAGCAGGGGTTTTATAAAACTTATTCATTATTCGATACCCTACATCTGAACGGCATTCGTTCGTTGAGAGCATCGTGAAAAATTTTGTAAGATAAATAGTGATTTTTATCAACGAATGTTCTTTATCCGGGACTGTTTTATATTAAAAATTAACCAAAGAATGAATCCTTGAATGAAATAAGAGTAAAATATCTGCAGATATTGTACACTGAACCGATTTAAATTGATCGCAAAGTGAAGAATATCATACACCTCAATCGCATACTTTAGTTAATCCCCATTTTTTCCGAATTCATGAGAAGAAAAATTAGTAATTGTTGTAAAGAAATTTAATAATGTAATCGTATAAGAATCGAATGCAATGGTATAAAAATAAGCAAATGATAAGATAAAAATTGTAAAATATGCATATGTAACTTCAAAGTCACATAGCGATGTAAACGCTTAAGAGTATCCTGAGAAATTTCGTAAAATAAATAAGAATCAAATGTCATTAATAGATGTCCTAGAGATTAACCAAGGAATGAATCCTTGAATGAAGTAAAACTAAACAAATCTGCAGATATTATATATTGATCCGATACCGGGTAGAACGACCCACGCTTCAAATTGATCGTAAAATGAAGACTCAAAAAAAGAAGGGGGCTACCTGCAAAAAGAGAAAAACTGTAAATTTCCCGATCCCTTTCCGCCCAGTTTCCACTCAATTCGCGAATCAATGGACAATCTTACCAGCTACGACCCAGCATGTCTGCTCAACAATTGAGAAAAGAAAAGGAGAGGGATCGATGTACGGAACAGACATCGTCCGCATTCCACGAGGAAGAAGAACCATCTTCTGACTGGGCCTCTCTCCTCTCGTGCGCTTCCGCTCCGTTGATGTTCATTCCCATCTGCCCCAGGGACAATGCGATGCGCGCTCGATTGTTTCACCGGAGATTGTGAAACATGAGAAACTAGCTTCAGCTGAAGGAAGGGACTAGAAGAAGAAGCCTTTCCGTGGACGAATCGTTGCTACACGATGAAAGAATTCGCACCCTTCACCCCTCCTCTTCCGCAGTCTTTTCCATATTCTCCATTCGCCTCTGAAGTCATCTAACCAAGACAACGTGCACCTTTCGAGTAGATACTGTCCGACGCAGAGAAGATGACGAGCGGAAGGAGTGCGGGTCTGATTGGTCGGAGTGAAGAGCATACGTCCCTTCTTACACGTATTTTCGGCTCTAACGCCCTATTTGCCTAACCCAATCCGATCGCCTGACGAAGAAGGAGAACACCCCTGTGCCGTCCCGCTCGTCATCTTCTCTGCGTCGGACAGCACGTGTATATACCCTCGAGTTTGTTCTTCATAGTTTTTACATCTTCTTAAAAACAGGATTGCTTCGTTCCAGCTGTGTTGCAATACTTGTTGGACGTGTTTAATGTTTCACACAATGCACAATGCCCCGTGATCTAACTGGCCTGGGTACAATTGTTTGCGAAGTTGAACGATAGTTTCGGAATGTTGTTTGACGTTCGATCTCTAAGTGGAAAATTAGACCACCAAAACTAGGCATAGCCTCATCTCCCATCTTCCCATTAATCGAAGCTTCATGTGCCATAGTAATTGTTGCGGAACAGAAATGGCCGCGCAGCTTTCGAATAGAACCATAAATTGCGCTTCAGTATAGGCAAACACTTTGCATGGACCCTGTTTAATCAAAAATCCGCTGTTAATACGCTTTCACGCACGCTTAACGGAACTTCGAATCCATAATACACGATTGACGCACGGCACGACTATGTGCAAGCTGATTAAAAAGCGCGAATGGAGTGATGCGTGTGCTCTCTATGGTTCTTCGACGAAGCGGTGATTGATCTCTTTTCGCTCGAAATTCTGTGAAAGCGCGGACAAATTCTACAGAATATTTCAGTAACAGTGATTCCCTGTGGGAAAAAAATGATTTAAAGAAGAATAAGAGGTAATCTGTATAAATATTCTCATTGGAAGTGGAAGGTGGGCTGGAATTTTGTATTTTTCAAAGTATTCCATGAAAATATTGAATTGGAGTAAAACATTCTGTAAAACAATCTTCTTAGTTCCATCGATACGAGTATCCGGCTATTTCCAGTTTGTTTTCCTTTTTCGTTAACAGTGAAAAAAATATGTTTTCCCATCGATGCTAAACGATTTCCTATCGACGTCGATATGCAAATAGTGGAATTTTTATACCTGCACGTCGGTCATTTTTCATTCGCACAGACAAAAGCCCCCTCCATTTCTCTCTCTGGTATTCACTCTGAGAGTAAAAAGACGAAACTTCCGGTAGTTGTCGAACGCGGATATTTAAATATCAGCCTGACTCGATCGAATTATTTCTCTCGATTGGGAAATTTCGAGTGCACACTCGAGCCCGTGGTAGATTATTCTCTAATGCAAATTTAACCTAAACAGCCGCGAGAATTATTATTTCAGCTGTGGGAATTATTTCAGCCAAACGGCGCGAAAGGTCCTTTATTCCTACAAGAATGGATCTCAGAGTATTTTTAAAATTTCTGACTATTTTGAAAATCGATATCATTTTCGTCCTCGTTGGAACACGTCGCGAATCACAGTTACTGCTTATTTTTACTACATTGAATCAATCTATACTGAACTTATTATATGTATACCTTGAGTCCATTTTATACTTAACCTGATCAGTACAATTTTCTATCATCCCATAATAATAAAAAATCGTTGAATTCCTGAAGAATCTCGCCTCCCGAAAACTCTCCAGAGCGCAATCAGTTTTAATCTCGAACGTAACGAGAAAAAGCTAGGTAGAAAATGGAAGGGGAAATTATTCTCGCCTCGTAGGAAGCAATTAAAGATTCCCCGTTTCGTCAGAGGCTGTTCGTGACTGGACCAGCTTCGAGGAAATCGAGAGGATCCATCCGAGTACCGGTAGTAGCAATGGAGAAAAACCGAGAGGGGGGAGTGTGGACCTCTTCCAATTAACGTCACGTTTCCATCGGGATCGTTATCCTTATCGGCGGCTTCTTTCGTTTGCCCGCGAAATGATCTAGCAAACGTCTCACGATCCGCGTTACAACGTCGAGAAAGTTGGACCACGGGATCGGGGGCTACTTCTTATTCCACTTCCGCTTTGTTTTAGGACAGCCCGGGGAATCGCAAACGGCGCGGCTGTTTCCGGATACGGCCGACCTCCTCTTTCTTCCGGTAAATCCGCGCCACAGATATCCCCGGGACAATGGGGGATAGGAAAGTTCTAGGTGATACCCGGCCATCGACGATCCTGTGGTCTCTTTGGACTATAAAAAGCGCGATAAAGGAGCACAAACTTGCATCGTACCGGCTCTCGTGTCTTTTGCATCCTGGGGGAATTTGAGTTACAACGGCGTGTGAAGAACGATTGTATGAAATTTTCCAGATAAAAAATTCAATTCCATAGGAGTTTGTTTTGTTTGTAAAAGAATATGAAATAATCGTGAGAGTGTTTAAAAAGTTGAACGTAAATATGAGGTAAATAGTGTACATTCTCGACGCTATTTTCGCGCAATTTTCCAAGATTGTCGGTCGATTATTACACGTTCCTAACTGTATCCAGACTTAGTTTATTTAATTTTGTAACAGAATATTATTTAAAGAATGAGTGCTTTGCAAACGAAATGGGTGGGGTGTGTAAAGGAGGAATGAATAGACTGTAAAATGCAGTAATGTCATACTGGCATATTGTAACCTTTTGTAAAATATTACCATATAATATTTTGTACAGTTACCTAACAATAAATAATTGCATTTCTTCATTTTCCCTGTCGTTGAAATCCTTTCCTGTCATGACCTGAAAGTTCCATCTGTAATTCATACAAAAAGAACATTAATTTTTAAGTTCTCAATAAACGGTCTAAACAATTTCTCACTAATCTACTGCATGTAATTGTTAATTCAATGTGAAATTGATAAATTAAGCTGTTCTGTTAAGTTAAATCGTTCAATAAATTTATTTAATGCTTCCAATAATTATAAACTACCATTTAAATTGTTATTTTACAAGAAACACTAATTATTCGATAATTAAAGTACCAATTTTAAACAGCTTACTACATGCAATTATGCTCCTATTTACAGTAACTATTATTAAAAGGGAAAAATTCAAAGAATTTATATTTTAAAAATCAACTAACCTGATAAAGACTTCATTTCTGACAATGCTCTCGATCATTAATGCTCTCAAACATAAGAGCAAGTGCGACAGACTTATTCTATCACTATTGCCTGATTATCAGCAAAACGTTACAACTTCTCCCACTTCTGGAGCCTAAAGTCCGCCTGAAGCCTCAAGTTCGCTTTTCCGGACAACAGGTAAGTAAATAAGTACCTATATATGATATTAGAACTGGAAGAGTTACTATTATTCGAAAGGGTTTTGTTATGTTCTGAAAGAACACAAAAATAATCGTGAGAGTGTTGAAAGAATTGGAATTAGACACGTGATCTGGAGAAAATTGCCATTTCCGAGAATTAGGAATGTTCCTGTTTAGTATCTCGAGGCGATGTCATTTTTCAACATTATTTCGCTCGGTTCGAGCCAAGGAACGAAACGTCGGACGTAAGTAGCGGTGATTGCCCGTCGAACGGCAACTTCCGGCGAGCAATGTCTAATTTTTCAAGCTTCTCGTGCACGCAGCAATTTCCAGAGCAGCTCGATACGAGCAATTTGTCAACGGTTTATCTGGCCCACTTCGAGCAGGGAATTTAGTTTTTTTCCACGGGGACTAAAAAGACCATTTCGTCGGGTTGATTGCATCGTCCGTGTTGTTTCAGGAATAGAAACAGGTTTGTTTTTACTTGCGGAATAGAAAAATTCGCGACTCGTTAATCTGATTGTAGGGAACATTCAAAATGATTGTCTTTTATCTAGAATAAAGATTTAGTTGGTTTAAAATCTCTATGGAAAATCTGTCTTGAAACATTGAATAATAATCCTATTTCCAATTACGTTACAATAAAACAAATTAAAATCCTGCATAAGAAAATCAAAATAGTCGTTAAATAATTGTAGTTATTTATTTGGAATTTTGTTGCCGTTTAAAAAGTTCTTTTAGTCCCTACTATGCAAAGTTGAGAAGTTCGCGGGTCTGATTGGGTCATTCCTCATAAGCCTACCTTCTCTAACACAATCGCAGGCACGTGTATTGTCATTATTGGTCGATGACGATAACGTCGACGAATCGGAACATATAAAATTACGCGATGGAAGCCCCGTGGCCGTCCCGTTGGATCCTTTTCCTGCTCTGTGATAGAATATTTCGAGGTAACATTGCTGCCTGTAACAGGAGTGTATATGCTTGTAGAGGTTAAAGAGATGGAAAGCTTGCAACGACCAAATACCCCCAACTATGATAAGAGAGCGACTAAGTTTCGATGAGTCACCCGTACCTTGTACTGTTACTCAAAACCGACCAAACAGACGCCCCCAGAAACAAATGACTGTACAACCACCAACAATATACAAAACCAACCGAAATCAATAATAAAGTTTAGAATTGCTGTAACTATGAACGGGTTCGGATCTCAATTATTTTCAAAACCTTTCAAGCCGAGTGTTCCTCGAAACGACCGAACATCTACGGACCTCGATTACTGACGAATATCATCGCGCCATCTACTTGTATTATACACTTCTAGCACTTTGGCTTCCTTGATAAGAGCAGTACAGAATGTAGTGGAGGTATTCAACAAAAAGAAGCAAATAGAAGGCTCTAATATTCTAACATACCTCCACTTGTTCGTAGCATTCTGTTACTTTGCTTCAATATTAATAAAACCACAGGATAACAGATTGAATCATTAGAGAAGAATGAGAATAGAGGAGTATAGATACTTTACTAACTTTTATTATAAGATTCTGATACTTTTGCTGCTATATAATTAATAGAATTTCAGGATAACAGTAGAAGTCTTTTAAAACAAGGACAAACAATTCCTACTGAAACAAGAGGGAAACAAAAATTCCTAACTTCGCTATGCTCTTTCACAGGAACACTTTCCAAGTACCAGGATGTCAGGATATCACAAGAAGTCTACATATTTCATCTCCACCATTTTAACGAAGTTAGACAAAAGATTTTCTACACTCATAGAATTGCTTTGTAATCCATACTTCATAATTTCTATTAACGAAAAAATATCTTAAAAATGTTTTAAAACAATTCCTTTCTCAGCCTCGAAAGAGGAAAGAAATTTATTAAGCCAGAACATGCACAGGTAACGTTCGAAATTCAGCGGAGCATTGATCAGCCGACAGCAGCATTGACCCAGAAAACGGAGCGATTCGAGCTCGAGGTCGAGCCGGGTAATTTCGTTTTATCTGGCTGGCCAATATCTAACTGAAATTGTTCCTCTTCCCAACGATCCCTCTGACAAGTCGAGCGAGATATGCCGCGTGTGCCGGATCCTGCTTGGTTTGGTCCAGCCAGTAACCGGAAGACAGATTTTGTTTCGCGAGGACCAAGGGTGAAATACACCAGGATAGAAGGAAAGAGGTCTGCACCTCTACCATGCTTTGATCCTTAATTCATGATGATATATCTTTGCCCACCGTGTGATCAATGCCCATGGCTAGATCACCAAACTTCCCCATAACTCCGCCTGGTTAATCTGATTTTCGGACACTTTCGTGGTTGGAACCCCAATACCGTTGCATCTTTTTTCACAGTAACACGATACCGTAGACTTGTTACAAGCCTGCAACTTCCTCTGACGTGGTAGCACGTTCATACGTAAGCTGAAACTCAACCACAACTTCCAGCTTCTTGGCCGAGCTCTTGCTTTTGATAGCAGCCATCGGCTCCCCAGGTTTATTCGCAACTGACGCTGGCTCCCGGGAGGGAAACTTCGTTCCACTTGTGGCCCAGTCATGCTGAAACTGGAGCGCTGCTTCGGTACAACCGTGTAGAAACTCGATACATATACCAATAGGGAAAAAATCTTCGAAAAATAAAAATAGTAATATAAGATTCTTCTGGGGTAAAAGAGATTTCTATTTCTTTCAACGAAAGACTCCTAATCTGAGATGCACAGAGGGTTCGATAGAGATCTGACCAGGCCATTTCACGTTCGTCGACTCCGTGAAACTTCCGGTCAGAAGTTTTCAACATTGTCGTGGAAACTTGGCGCACCTCGAGCGAAATTTCGACCACGTCACACTGCGTCACGAAGAGACAAGGGTTGCTCTGATGGATAAATAGCGTCCTTTTGATAGTCCTGCGCGAGCTTTGAACGGTTCCGTCGCTTTGTCTAGGTCCGCTATCAAATGAACTTGAGAGTCCGTATAATAATTAGACAGCACAGAGACAGAGAGAGAGAGAGAGAGAGAGAGAGAGAGAGAGAGAGAGGAGAGGGTGTGTGAGTGGTGACAGCAGAGGAACCTAACTGCTAGTCCCAAAGTGGTCGTTACCGACATCACCGGTGCGGTTGTCGACCTGACAAAGCTGGCAGAGGCCTAATCGTTCGAATGGCCGTCGAGCTTTCAACGGAGAGCAAAACGGGGCTTAAATATCGGCCCCTGTGACGACCGAAGTATCATCATAATTCCCCTGTTCTATGTTGTGAAGCGAGCAGGGTGTAATATTGGAGGGACTGACGCGTCTGCGTTTCATGGAGAATAATTTAAGTTGCCTTAAATGTGAAGGATAGGGATGAGTTTTCAGGGGCTACGTAGAAAATCGATTTTTTTCATTTCACCATTCATTTTACATCATTTACTTTCCTCAAAAAAGAAAAACACAAATATAACTTCTGAATATACATTAATATGTAACCTCTTATCAGTGATATACTTTGTATATTATGCACAGATGAGAAGACGGCTAGCGTAATAGCACAGAGGCAAGAGGAGTACGCCACCAGACTCTCCCATCACGCAATTATATGTACATATATACGTACATATATGAATCGATTCATCGATGTTATCGCATCGACCAATAACGATAATACGTGTGCCCATTTCTACGACTGCGTTAGAGAAGGAAGGCCTATGCATTCCTTGCGCTGGCCAACTTCTCTTCTCTGCATAGTACGTTCATATCATAAATTCTGGTGTAAAATATTCTCGAAAACCGAGAACATTATTTAGGAATATTAGCTCTCGTCACAGGAAACAAAATGGATTGGCCAAATAAAACCGTCGTAACAGCACAAGTTTATCGCATTTTTCGCACAGGTTCGACGAGACCAATTATTAAAAAACTTGGAAGATCGAAATGAAACAATATATAGATCGACTTGTACACGTTAAAGAAGTGCTATGAAATTAAACGTCCATGAAACCGCTATTTACCCGGCGGAACAAAACTCTCGACGCGTTGTCCGCCGTTTGTTTTCACAAGTTTGCCCTTTATTGGTTCCATAAGTTCGCCTCAAGTGAGTGCATAGAAACGGTACAACAGTGTGCGTTTTTGTGTAAGTGTGTGTATACCTAACAGAAGAAGCTGCGATGACGATCGCGGAATGATCGCATCGCGTAGCTCGTAAAAGCGCGCCGGTAACCGAAGATTCGTCGAACTTCCGTCGTAAAAATGGCCAGCTTAAAGAAGCACACGTAACCCGTAAACAATAACAGTATTGCGTATAAATAGCCGGCTAATAACCCAACAGCCGGGGAGAAACTTCGATCGAACTTCCATAAAGAAAGTTTGTTCAACCAGCCTGCTCTCACGGTTCGCGCATTTCGCCCTGTTATTGATGAAACAAACTTCCACAGGCTGACACTCGAGATATTATTTACCAAATATAACAATAGAGTCGATTCACATTTGATTTTCAAGGTGATACATCTACCTAGAGATCTGCAATTTTGACAATTTCTTATCGATATTTTTTAATGAAAAAATTCGCAATGTCTAGTTAACAAATGTAGCTTCGAACAGGAAAAAGTTACATTTACTTTGTAGTGAAAATTTTATTGAAAAAATTCCTAAATTGTCGGGTCTCCTTATGGTAAACTTATCTCCTTGAATCCAGATGGAACACGTGCAACGTCTGCTCCACCGGAGGTGAAATCATTTTTCAACGCTTCTGACCGAACAACAAAGAAGTTGTACGCTTCCTCGACCCTCAACTGGTAGAATAAAGTTCCGAACGACCTACATTGTGCTTCCGAAACGTCGCGTTTGATTGATTGTATCGGAAATTTACTTGAAACTTCCGTGTTCCTTGACTTCAAACTGTTGCCGAGTTTTTGGCAGAACGACTGCTTTCAGTTTTGACTTGGTTATAGCACGTGCTGTTTTGTGGCCTTATCAGTTGAGGATTCGAGGATGAATCGATAGAAGCTCGTTCAAATGGAATTACGGGCCGCTTAGTCCGTTCTACGCGAGGAAATTACTGTATAGATCTATTTCTTCGAGAAGAAGAACGTGTAAACTGGTTAAATAAGTACGTATACATAACGAGATGCTCGTGTCGCGTCCATAGAGCTGTAGCTTAATTGTACAGGAAAAGGGAACGATACTTGGACAGTTCACAGTGAAAAATCTTGAAAAACACAGTCACACATCGACGTCATAATTACACGATTAGTTTTACTAGGATCTAATCAAAAATGAACACACTGACATTCATAAAGATCGAAGAAAATTACGAGAAATTCTATCGCTGATCAAATCTTACAATTCCCTTTGTACCAAAGGAAAGAATTAAATGAATAGGTTCCACTGCTAAGTTAATTCGCGTGATTTTCATTTCACGCCACTCGGAGAGATCATAGCAAACTGACAATGAGAGGAGGAATTTCGCCGGAATAGATAAGACTCGTGCAATCTCCTTTTATTACGTCGACGTATGACACGATACGCAGGATAAGGCAATAACTTGGAATATCTCCATCATTTCAAACAGCCTGGCGAAATTCTTACGCCAAAGGGAAACGTTCGCACAATGAAAACGTCTTTTCGCGAAGACTCTGCGAGTTGCAAGATTCATTTTCTCCGAATACAATTTCTCTCCTTACGGTGAGATGTTAGAATATCTCTTTCACAACGATCCCTTTAGCGTTGGAACAAGTACAAAGTTACCAACGAATATATATATATATACATATACATATATACAGGGTGAGTCAACTTACCCGGACCATAACTCTGTTCCTATTGAAGATAGAAAAATATTATAGAGGAAAATTTTAATTAATTTTGTAAAAAATCACACTACACGATGATAGAACTTGTTAAACAATGCAAAATTTTCCTTTACAATTTTTGTCTATCTTGAATAGGAACAGATTTATAGTCTAGCCAGTTACTAGACTCACCCTGTACCTAACTTCATCTCCTGGAATATTTCGCTTGTTTTTGATAATATTAAAAAATGTTTCAGATACAAGTTGAATGTTACCGAAAAACCATTAGTTTTGAAGATATTTTAACTTGTAGAACCTACCATACGAATGAGAAGGGAAGATGCGAAACAATATAACGAAGACGAGGACAACATAAACACAAGAATACCGCTTCGCCTCCTTCCTTGTCTTTCTTATTATAAAGTGTTTCGGTATAAATAAGTTAATACTTTTTTGTAGAGAATGTCCAGCTGGGTCGACTAATGAATTAAAAAATATATGATTGCATTTAAAAAAACATCGGTAACCCCCGTATGTTCTCTACGCATTCACCTATGAAAAAACTAATCATGTCGAATTATGTCCCCCTCGAAACCATTCAACTTGTACTTGAAACATTTCTTAATATTATCAAAAACAAGCGAAATATTTCAGGTGACAAAGTTAGGTGGACCACCCTGTATATGAGGTATATATGTGAACAGTTCTCGATCAATCGTAACTCACTAGTGTAAAAATTGGAAGAAACATCATACATACAGAGTCTTCGTGACGTGCATAAATAACTATACATATACCGGGTTAGTCGCGAGAAACAGAACACCTAAATATGTATCTCTGTTGGGATTGAAAATAGGAGAATATGTTCAATACAGAAGTTGTACTGTTTAAGGGGACAAAGGTGGTGGTATAAACAAACTTTTCTTTTTATATTATTTTCAAGATTATTTCATGATCATGAATATTTTTTTAACTGCTTCACAACCATGAACGAGATATTTCTCTATTTTCTGTATTTCGTGAAAAAACTGACTACACTACCGGACAGTAGGTACACGAAGAAGGCAAATACAATTTTAGATTATAATATGCACATGGGTGGAGTAGATCATGTAGATCAGATTTTACAAGAATATAAATCCTTCAGAAAAACATTAAAATGGTATAAAAAATAATTTTTTTATTTGCTGGATATTAGGATATTAACTCCCTTGTTGTATGGAGTTGTCATTAAACAAATATCACAATCCAACGGAAAATTTGTATTACAAAAGAAAGAAGGGTCGTTTTCATCCTCATCGTTTCATCCCAACAAGAAGCAAATGTCATCCGACAAGACGTTGCATATTGTGCAAAGAAAATAATTTACGTAAAGAAACAATTTATTATTGTAAAAATTGTAATACAGCACTATGTGTTACTCTACGTTTTAAATGTACAAGAAAAATAAACATAATTTTTCCTGAAAACAATATGCGTTTCATTCGCTATGAGGTTCCATGAATTGATATCTTTTCCGAATGAGGACTCTTGTCTTAACAATCAAACACGTGGGATATGTACCTCATCCGTGGGATCGTACGAATGGTATTTTGCCGCGGGATAACTCATCCGTGGTGTTGCACGAATGTTGTGAAATATTTCGTCCGTAGTAGTGAAGCGGTTAAATGGCATCATGTAATTTTAACTTCGTAGCGTTGTAGCTGATGTCAAGACGAGTTCAACGACCTAGTATACCATGACCCTGGATTCAGAAATCTAGATTCGGTCAACGAAAATATTAATATTGAAAATTACTTTATTTAGATTAAATCAAATGTTCAAAGTGATGACCTTCGGTGATAATACAAGTATTTAATCGTTTTGTGAGGCTATGGTTGTTGTTTCAATCATTTCCGATGAAATAGATGCACAAGACCTCATATTTCTTCTTTTACTCTGAAATACTGACCAGTACAACCTTTTCTTCCTTTAAGTAACGCATTGTTAAACGTAGTAACCGTTGGTACGCGGTAAACTGATACGTATTGTCTCAATAATTCGACAAAAACATGTCGAATCATGTACCATGCCATTTAAAGAAACATCGGTGGCCTTGAAGTAACCTTGAAAATAACATCAAACAAAAAGTTTGTCTATACCACCACTTTTGCCCCCTTGAACAATACAACTTTTGTCTTGAACATATTCCCACAGAGATGATTAGGTGTTCTGTTTCTCGTGTCTAACCCGGTATAGAGAAGTAGTTCAGGTGCCAAACTATACGAATTCACAAAGATCAATTTTATTCCGCTAAAATTTAGCACAGGTTGCGATATAGCAAGTTCGTAAAATCAGTCATGAGTGAAAAAGTAAACATGTTTCGGATGTCGAAACAATCGAATTGACAAAGATGTGAACAGTTAACAGGACCGTATGAAGAAATGTCTGAAACCCGCTAGCAAATGTAGCTTTCGCCATTCGGATAAGTTTTATAAAAAAATTTAGCCACAAAAAAGAACTGAGAAAAATTCCAAATAGTAATTAACATATGCAAATTTTCCACTTGTAAATGAAATACCGTTAGTCATAAGTCGTCGTTGTTTTCATTCAGACAATCAATTCTTCGAGGATTTAATTTACGACCTGGCTATACCACGGAAATTCATCTAAAGAATATCTTAAACTTTAAAACTCTAGATGTTGCGCCTCTCAGCACCTGAACCCCTCTTACAAACATCTGCTGACGCTCCTCCGTAATAGTTGGTAGGATGAACATATAGTCTCTGCAAGTTAAAATTATATTCCACTTGGAAACTTGGCAAGAACAGGAACAGTCATCAGCATTCGATTAACATAGAGTACAAATGACGTGCACCAGACGCAACTTTGATTGTATTCTCAGCACTTAACGACTAGGTGTTGTGAACTTCGGTTCGGACAGAATAACAGCATCAAAAATACATATATGTATGTATACAGTCGAAAATCTCGCTCGTTTTCTCCTAGGTATCACAATTCTTTTGGCAAGTGAACCAGAGAATGACGCGGTATATTGAACACGTTGTGCGTACGGACAGTTAACAGGTAGATCGAGGAAGAGTCTCTCGAAAGAGGAATGAGGACAACGTTACGAAGGTACATGGTAGACGGGGACAGTTTTGTACCAAGAGAAGCAATTAATGGAAGACCAGAATGTGTAACGTGCATATTATGAAACTTTGCACGGATCTTTTCTAGGATACAACAACGCACGAATGTTGAATTTGACAAGACAACTCTTTGGTATAGACGCACAATAAAATATCCATTATCCTATTAGAAGTATTTCTAACAAAGATGAACTTGAAATTTTTAAAACACAAATCACCTTTCCAAATACATTATTCTGAGACTTTCATTTCTAATAAAAGATGATCGACATTTTACTGTACAAGTTTAACCCTTTCGTGATCAGTGGGACTCATATGTCCCACTTGATTTTTCGAACAAAAATTAATCTCAATTTAGGATCCTATTGATAGACAAATAAGAAATTCTTTAAGAGAAATAACACGGTCACAAAAGGGTTAAGTAGCAGATCTTGGAACATTTAAACGACAGGAGATTCAGGTAGAAATCAGTCGAGAGCCACGTTGTTAGCTGAATAAAATGCAAGCTCCATCGTGCAAATTATTCAGCTAGGAGTAAGGACAATGTCAGCAATAGCAGGAGGTGCTGGGAGGCGGTGTGTCACGCTCGTGGCAGCGCAACACTCTTTGGTGAGGCAACAGCGATTTGTCCACGATAGTCTCCATTCTGCGCATCACACGGTCCAGAAGTATCTCCACGGCACGTGCCACATTTTGGCCCGTGGCTGCGCTCGTTTCCAGGTACACCAAGCTGAGGAATATACTTCATTCAATTCCTTGCTCTCCCTGTGTTCTGGATTCTTGCAGTTTTACTATTCGAGGCTTCCTTGTCTTTTTAAGAAAATCTTTCTAGGAATATCTGAGACAAAATATCTAACGGAGGACTTGAATAGTATAAACCGCAATTTTTCGTAGCTACGGAATGGATTGAAGCGAAATAAAATGCAAATCTTGAAGAAAATATATAACTGGGAGAAAAATGAAGAATAAATTGATTGATAAAGAACGTAGTGAATGACGTGTACTATATTATTTACCCATGCTTTTCCGCTAAATCCCGTGCCTTATTCTCACTAACAACCCGTTTGTCTTCGAGATCGGATTTGTTTCCACAGAGAATTATGTCTGGATCTTCGCAATATGCGTGGGTCTATACGTATACAGACATGAATCAACGATCAAACAAAAGGAATCGAGGTTCAATGAGAACAGTAAACGTGCCGCGATGCAACGGACAAAGAGCTTGCAACAAAAACCGGGACAGCTATACCTTACTTCGCGTCGCAATAAAATCGCAGACGGAATGAAACAAACTCCGAGTGCTTCTGTTGAAAACTCTCATATTTAAAAAAAAATTACTGCAATTCGGAGTGCACGTTAACACAATCTATACGACGCTTCATTTTCGCGAACAATATAATATTACAAATTAATTGCACCAATCGTTTTTTACGATTATTTAACCGAACGACAGTTTGAGCCTTGACACATAAAGTTATACTCTAATGAACAAATGCACCATCTACTATTAAATGCAATTTACCATTATTTTATCTGTAATTACTTTTTAACAAGCATGCAAAATGAAACATATTGCGTGTACACTTGATTTTCATGCAGAAGTTCCTTAATATTTTTATATATCCCATACATTCCTAACATTTCTACACTACAGTTTCAAGTCACATCATGCAACATGCGTAAAACCAGCTAATGTATTATAAAATATGCGTAATGGAGCTGTAGCTTTCATATGTTAACTCAAATCATCGTTCGTTCTTCACCTTGCACTATCTTTACAATAATATTGTTAATAAATGATGTGTACCCTAAGCTGTTCCAGCCAATTTCTTACTTCAAGAAAGGATAGCTCGTTGGTCAGATCAAAAATTAGAAGAAAACCCATGGAATCCCGGTAAAAGGCTGTAGTTAGACTTCTGAACCTGAATATTAATTGCATTGAAGCACTTGCATGAAATCTAACATTGCTCTATTATGAAATACTAGCAGTTAAAGCTTATAATTAAACTTTTTCTTTATATTACACTAATAAAAACTTTTTAATATTTTGTAAGAAAAAACAAGAAGATTGTTTCATATGCATAAGTGCTATAAAATATAAGCTCCCAATCATATCATTATTAAAAAGTTGTTACCGCTCCTGGCCAGCTGTGTCCCACAGCTGTAAATGCACACGCTGAGTTCTACCATTAGCTGTCTGGTATATCTGCAATAGATAATGACTCTGGCTTGTAAGTAGTAACATATGTGACTTAATGTCATTTACATGTATATGCTATACTTCAACACATACTCCCCCAAAAGAATTTCAAATGAACATAATTTCAATAGAAACTAATATAAGCAAGTATTACTCTACAACAGCTATAATAATATGATTAATAAACTATTCAATTATAAAATAATTTCTTACCACACGTTTTTCCTTAAAATCAATGCCGACAGTGGATATAAATCGAGCATCAAATGTGCCATCGGTATACTGATACAGGAAACTCGTTTTACCGACTCCAGAGTTTCCAAGGGCCAAAAATTTAATAAGATAATCGTACTCCATTTTTTTAAGAACTGACGTTTAACAAACCACGGTTATCACACTTTTATCGCGAAACTTTTTTAACGAGGACACTTTGGCAGAAAATTCTAGCAATACTTATTAAATACAATGACACGGAATATCTATATAAGAAATTCTTACACGATCACGTTTAATTGTTTAACATAAATGACAAGAAACAATCATCGCTGTCACACAGCATGTGCGACGTTAGACACCTGTTGCCCACGTATACAATTTTCAAAATGTTCGCGCGTTTCGCGGCGAAACACACGATATATGACACCGCTTGTTGTCGTGAACTTTAATCTTTCGCTATTCAGGTTAAACAAATGAAGCACGTAAAACCAACTCTCGTTAGAAATACGCGACTACACTGAACTCGTTCACAGTGACGTATGACAGGTGTGCATGGAATAACGCCACGGAAGCTGCTGCTAATTACAGTACCGCCAAGATATAAGAAAAAAATTTGAAAAAATACAAACTTTTCTAAATCAAATAAAGAATTAAACAATGGTATTTTTTATTTTGAAATCAATTTTCATTTCTGACATGTGATTTATTGTAAAACATAATAAATGTTTCAATTTTATTCTACATTTATATATAAATTTTGAATCCTTTATACTTAAATTATTTATATTTATATACTCTTTAGATATTATTTATATATTACAGTGTGAGAAATATGAGCTCTTTCTAAAGTAAAAAACATTAATGAATTAATTATGTTACATCGGAATGTTGGCAACAAGTACGCGCCATTTCTGTGTTGGCAAGAAAATAAACGAATGTTTCTTTTTATGTAAAAATTAGTAGAAAATTGTTCAAATGTTAATATTGCGGTTTGTGAAACATTGTATTCATTTTGTTTTTATAAAAAGTCATGACTATAGTTTTTATATAATCTTTCAATTACGAAATAATAGCGGTATCTCCAACAGCAATGATTCCATCGTCTGTATTTTCTTTGGTTAAATAAATACCAAATCTCATTTTCCCATGAAACTTTTCTGCAAGTGTACGTAATGGTTCTACTGTTTTTGTACCAGTAGTTTGATCAATGCAAATCATCTGACATCTAGTACATGGCCCTGTAACCTAAATAAGATTTTTTCCAATAAAAAGATAATGCAAATTCCATTGTAATTCAGTCAGAAACATACCACAAAGCTATTTTTTCCAATATTAATACGTTTCCACTGTGTTTCTGCAAAAGATTCACAACCACTCAATATCATATTTCCCCTAAATCTATCTATAATTGTGTCTTTTTGAACTTCTGTATCAGACACTTGATCACTGAGCCATTGTACACTTGTTTTATTTATTAATAAATATTGAGCTTGACTAGAGAACGATAATTCAAGTTTATTGCTCTCTGTAAAGGAAAAATGCAATTAAATATTAAAATTGAATTTTCATAAGTTAGAGACATAAAGTATACCTTTTTTTTCATTATCAGAATTACTTTGTCTTATAAGCCGTAAGTTTGGGAGACCTATTGCTAAACTTAACCATTCAGAAACATCTGAACCACAATCAATACCTTCTACCTTATGTCCACAAATTCTACTTTGACATAATGACCCTTCTATAATATTTATAGAGTTAATGTTTAAGGGCACATCTATGGCAGGCATTCCTACAATATTTTTCAATTATTATATTAAATACATACATGCAATGAATAAGATTTATACCTGGATAATACAATTGCATCATTCCTTTATCTTTAAATATAATTGGCTTTACTAGACAAAGATTAATATGTTGCTTTTGTGTCAAACAAGTGCCAGAAGATGTAATAATCATCCATTCTCTATCATATTGCAAACCTTTAGAATTTAAATTCCAAGATCCTGTTATTTTATAAGCAGCACATGATTTTATTGGATATATATACAATTGGTCCAAAGTACATTTTTTTTTATATGCATTAGTGTCCATTAACAATTTGAAAAATTGATTATCATTGATAAAATGAGTCAATGAATCTTTCACAATTTGTAATTTATTTGTAATTCCATTTGCATTATTATTCGTTGCATCATTTGTTAGATCTTTTGCACCTGCATCAGGTTTATAAAACTTTTTAAATAAAGCTGTTTTGTGGTCTGACCACCAGTCTGGAGTTTTGTTTACTGATGGTCCGTCCACAAAGGATTCTTTGATCATAAGCAACAAAGTTTGAACATCTTTAATTGTGGACATATATCCAAATGAAACTCTCACAGCCCCAGTTGGTCTGCCATTTATCAAATCTGCAGCACCCCCACAAACATACCCAGCCTCATAGTTTTTAAGAACTTCTTTATTTGATAATGCTAAATGTCTCTGACATGCACCAGGGTTGCAAAAGCAACCAGTTCTGAGGTGTATTTTAAACAAAGCTGCCATGTTTAAGACCTCCATATACCCTACATATTCACCATTAGATCTTATAAGATTAAAAGTAACAATGCCCCCTTGTGTATCAGGATTATCACATGCAGTATCAGAATACAATCTTGCAACTGGTTCTCCATTGCTATGATGTAGCTCTAACAAGGATTTATACAAAAAATTTGCAAGTGAAAATACATGCTTTGAAATCTTCTCCATTGTGATAGAAGATAATATATCAAAGCCATGTCTTAAGGATATTATAGAGAGAAATGGTACAGTACCATCTTCAAATCTGCAACAGGGCATAGGTCAGCGAAAAGTTTAATTTTCTTAAATAATTACAAGACCTGTACCTTTGATGAAGATTTTTTCGTTTTATATGAAACATATCAGAGCTCAAAGCAACATCTATGGTACCACCACCATAGTAAACTTTTTGAAGTACATCTGCATTAGAATTTTTTACTAATAGTGCACCAATTCCAGTAGGATATCCAAACATTTTGTAAAAGGATAGACAGACAAAGTCTGGCTTGAAAGTAGATAGATCTAATTCATTTGTTGATGCAAAGGCAGCAGCATCAAGTAAAACATACCACTTTGTGGATTTATCAGAAACTACATTAGACAGAACTCCATTATGAACATCTTTGATCCATGTTAAAGGATACTTTAAACCAGAAAAATTACATTGAGCAGGATATACAAAAAGTGAATTGCTATTCTGTTGTGAAAAGGAACTGGATCTCAAGGACTTTGAAGGGGAATTAAAAATTTCAAAGACATTACTATGACTTAAGCAAGTTACTTTGGCTCCTTTTTTAACAATAACTTCTCTCATACCAAGAACAGAAGTATGATTATCTTGTGTATAAACAAAGTGTCCTGAATGGGACATATGTTTTCCATCTTCTGAAAAGAGGAATGTATCAGCTATTATCTTTAAAGATGCAGTTGCACCTGATGTAAAAATAACACTGTATTCATCAGAGGATGTGTGAAAATGATCCAAAATCCTATAACAATGAAAATTACTGTCATACTTGTCTCCTATCAATATTATTTATTTTATTCGATGCCTCACAGATATCTCGTACTCTCTATAAGATCTTGAGTCACATTACTGGCAGTCCCAATAGAATGTGGATTAGCAAAGAGTGAATTATGCAAATCAGAAGCAACATTTTTTATCTGTGTATCAGAATATAATGTTGCTCCTGCATGATCCAAGTAGCATTCCTCTGAAAAGTGGAAGATAGTCAAAAGATAATTTTATCCTCTCACTTCCCACGGATTATCTCCTTACATTTATCTTCCTTGCTTATTCCTACACATCAGAAACGCGTAACGCAATATTTATAAAATACACATTGTCACTCACCTCGGATTCTCGAAAAATCATTCTCTAAACGTTTCGCAATCTCTCCATCGTACACTGGCGTATACGATGCCGTCGGCTCTATCGTGTTTTCCATGTCGACAAGTCTACGACATGTGAATTAACTAGCAAGATCGATAGGAGATCATGCCAGTGTATCAGAATAATATTCAATGCTGACAAGTCAGTACTCGAATGATTACCTAATAAGAATCGTAAGTACTACGTTTACTTAATTTGAAGAATCGCTGTAGAGGATTGTAGCTCGCGTAATTACTTTCTTGTTAGAATGACAAGCATTTCTATATTTATCAAGTACAAGAAGTTTGCAACACCTATGTGATTATCGTTTAGAAAACGCGAGAAAAAAAATACCCGATAAGATTTTCTATAACTAAAGAATGGAATAAATGAACAAGATATTGTTTTGTACATAATTTATTCTGACAAGCGCAAAAAAAGAGAATGAGAATAAACTTTTTTGCCAGTACGTCACATTGTGATTTCTTAAACACCCTGCCGAATAATTTGAAAGATAAAAGAATTCTCGTGAATTGATAAGAATGTTTGTATACACTAATGTGCGTGCACGTGTATGTTTACCGGTTACGTAATAAGTACTTGTACATTCATCGAACACGTTAAAATGCATGTGGCACACAGAACAGATGCAGGAATACTTTCTAGGGCATACTGAAATGTATAACAGAGAGTGGAAATGTCTCGATGAATTAGAAAGTAAAGAGAATGTTAATGTTAATGCAATTTATTTCCAGTTATTACGAACATTTAAACACTGATTCCTTATGTGACGAGGTGGCCGAGTGGTTAAGGCGTTGGACTGCTAATCCAATGTGCTCTGCACGCGTGGGTTCGAATCCCATCCTCGTCGACTTTTCTGTTTTGTTATATTCATTTTTTATTTCGATATTATTTTAATATGATTTTCTTCATCATTCATTAACATACATTTCCAATGAAAATGAATAAAACAAACGAAACATGTTCAATTTTTTAAGTATGACATACGTATAAGTAACCTAATACCGTTTAATTAAGTTCTCTATAATTTTTCTTTAAACGTTCTAATTAAAAAATTATAAAAATAATTTGACAATTATGCAAAACAATCCCGGAAATAGCAGACCATTTAAACCAATTTGGGGAAGCGAAGTTACGATGCTCACAAATGACGAATTAATCAATGAAAATATTTATGATTTTTCCTCGGACGATTCTCACGATCAACATTTTAATTATGACACTTCAACTTCTTCTAATCATTTCACTCCAACAGAGGAATATCTCCAAATGACCGAGCGTCTAATTGAAAGTAACGCATTGTCGCCACGCACTTCAACGATACTCAAAGATCTTTATGACAGGTACAAATCCATTAATAAGTACGGTCCAGAGATTTCCGACCCAAATATCAAACGACATCACACTGGAAAGGATTTCTCGAAGTCCATTAAATCTCACGGTGGTCACAAAGAAACGAATAAACCGCAAACATCTGCGCGTTCTAAGAAACATACAGCATTTGGCTGCGTAATTTCTCGTCTAGGCGAGAAAGAAAAGCCGTTAAAATCTGAAACTTCGCCGATAGATCCAAGAGAATCTGACAATTTTCACCAAGATATCGGATCGTCCTCGTACATCTTACAAACAATCGCAGACTCCACTTTCTATCAGCCTTGCGACGCAGAGGCCATCAAGATCGACAATATTTTCTCTGATTTTTTCTTAAACACTAGGAGTCTCGATAAATCGTCAAGAATGCGCAGTAGACTATGGCTTGTAAAGGAGAAGCAATCCAACACGAATATTCCAAGTACGAGTAATAAAAATACGAATGATAAACGTTCCACGAAAAATAACAGCTAAGAAAGGAAAAAAGGTGGAACATCGAAGAGAGTGCGGCTCAGCTAAGTACTGAGAGCGAACGACTTTAACAATGGCCAAACGTTTTCCATCCTCTATTTATAGATACTGAAAAATGTGAGAGTAGCGAAGAAACAAGTTGCAAACGACAAAAGTACTAGAAAGTCTCTTTTCCCTACGCTGTGCGTTTCATGTCGCGTTCGTTTCGAGATTTGTATCGGAAACTTGAAACAAAATTACATCATGGCGTGGTCGCTTCGGGGCGGCTGCCCAGTGTCACGCCTATTTATTTCCGTGAACGCACCTAGTATCCGCCTCCGGGTGTGATAATCCGACTTTTGTCCAATATTCAAAACGGGATCACCGATACACGGGTAAATTGTAACACCGTCAGGGAACCGGTGTGCCCCAGACGCGTATGGCTTTATATGTCAGTGCCACAATTTGGAGAAAGTGCGTCCTTGACAAGTTTTACAATATCACGACCCGGCATTGGTTATATGTATCACGTTACATAAGCCAAGGGAAGGCCAGGGTATAAGGAAAAAAAAATATTGTTTTAAACGCCTTATGTGACGTAGCCGCGCGCTCCCTTGTGCAATTCTGGATAAATAAAATTGCCCCGAGAAAAGGCCGCTCACGTGTGATTGAGATAAATGCGTTCTCCATGATGCTGTTACGTGAATTTGTATGACCGACGGCCACGCAATCTTTGATTTTTCTCGTGTAACAATGTTTTGAAATAAAGCGAGGCAAGCTTGCGTTCAATGCATCCCCTTTTATCTTTCTCAGACACGTCGATAATCTTGATAGAAATGTTTCAACGTTAGTTTGCAAAGGAAAACTTAGAAGGATATCTATTGTTAATTAGTAACGTATTTATTCAGATTTACGTAACGGAAGAAACTTTGAATTGATCAGATTAGAGAACTATCGTTGACATTTAAATCATTTCTAATGTAGTTGATCTCCGCGTGTATCAATGATATTGTGACATAATTTATCAGAGGACAACTTGAAATCTATCCTCGCTACATAGTGGAAGAAGTTGTTCTTGAAAAAGAAAAAAAAAATGATTCAAAAGTCACGTTAGATCGGACGTTTGATTCGCAGACTGAAGCAAAGTGGCGATCTTAATTTCGTCGGGTACCACGCCCGACGCGACGTTTGTCCATGTCCCCCTTAGCCTCAGCCATCAAGCTATCCTTCTCCATCACTTTCTATCCTTCTTTCTTAATGATTCCTCAGAAAAAAAAAGCGCCACGGTACAGTTTCCCTCTCCTCTGATCGGCCATGTCCAATCCCATTGGGAGCACTGGCACCCAAAATTCGATTGATCCCCCTGCAATCTTTTGCTGCATATAAATACCGGGCCAGGTTTCGGATTTTCTCAGAGCACAGCAACTCGTTCACTCAAAAACTAAAATGGCATTCAAGGTAAGTTATTCGAGCAAAAAGTGTAACGAAGCATAAGCTTCCCCATAGAGCAGAATATTTTTACTCAAAATCCAAACCATTTCAATTTGTCTCCCTGTATTTATTACAATTGGAATTTATTCTTTAGAAATATAGTCTCGTAAAATATTCTACGAATTAATCAAACGATCTTCTTCCCAGTTTGTAGTACTCGCAGCCCTCCTGGCAGTTGTCAGTGCCGGTGGTCCAGCTGTCTACGATATCGCTGCTTCCTCCGGGGACCACAGTAGCATTGGTTTCAGCCAGGAGTCCACGCAGAAGGGCTTGGGTGGCCAAAACGTGATCTCCTCGTACAGCAAATCTGACGACTCTGCTCACTCCTTCGTCCGTGTCAGCAGCCACAGCGTCAGTAACGACGGTCTCTTGAAATACGACATCGCCCATGCTCCCCTCGTGAAGACTGCCTACACTGCTCCGTCCTACCTCGCCCCAACGGCCACACCCCTCATCGCGAAGACCTACGCAGCCCCATACAGCTACAGCGCACCCCTGTTGACCAAGACATACGATGCCGCTCCATCTTACACATACGGCGCACCTCTTCTGACCAAGGCCTATGCCGCTCCAACTCCTCTGATCGCCAAGGCTGCAGTTGCTGCACCAGCTCCTCTTCTGGCTAAGGCGTACGCTTCTCCAATCGCTGCTGCTCCTTTGTACGCCAAATCCTACTCCACTCCCCTCTTGTCAGCTGCTCCAGCTCCTCTGCTAGCCAAGACCTACGAATACGCCGCACACGCTCCAGTCATCGCCAAGAGTGCTCTGTTAGCTCCAGCTCACGGATACGCTGCCTCCCTTGCCCCAGCTCATGGATACGCCGCCTCCCTCGCGCCAGCTCCTCTCTTGACCAAGACCTACACCTCAGCTCCCCTCGTCGCCAAAGTCGCTCACGAATACGTTCAAGAGCCTCAGCTGATCACCAAGGCCTACGGTTACGAAGCAGCTTCCCCTGACGTGCACACCGTCTTCAACGGTCTTGGTACCAGCTACTCTTGGTAAATTATTCCTCCTGAGTCCGCGTATTAACCCTCTTGGTCTCCTTTCAATGTTCCGTGGACGGTTTCCTCGAGAATCTCTTCGGTCTGCTGAAGATTCCGAGAAGCCGGTACTTCGTCGAGCTCCTTACCTCTTCAGTGAAATTCCATGGGTGAATTTCGTTGAGGAGAACGTTGCTACTAGAGTGGTTCATTGGGAACCAAAGGGTTAACTGGACTGTGGTAACCGGATTGAGATTTGTAGATGTAAAGATTTTAAAGGATTCCACGCTGTCAGGAGAGAAAAATTGTGTTGCACATGTATAAACGATCTGTAATGTTAGGTGTAAATGTACATGTGTAAATGTGGCGTTTCTAAATTGGTATAGGTGATACTAATCGTATATGTGTTATACGTACCTTCGCTGCTGGCATTTAACTAGAAATAATTTTCTCTCGTGATATTTTAAAGAATCTATATTTTTGTGAATCCGAATAGGCGTTGAATAAATTAAACGTTTTTTTTAACTAACTAATTTGTTCATTTTCTTTCTCACCCCTTTTCTCCTGTTCGCAGTAAGATGTAATCGTTTAATGACGCGGCGATAAAGTTTATTTGCAGAAAATAACGAACGTACTATATAACGTTCTGGTATGTTTTCCATGATTCCAATTAAAATAAAACATCCAATTTCACGCTTACGTAATTGATAAAATGAAATGGTTTCTAACTGGATAATGAATCTTCGGTTTATTTTTTTATCGCCGTCGGAGTGATAGAATTTAGCGCATTCGTTAATCAGTTTAACAAGATCGTTTAACAAATCATTAATTTAATTTAATTAATTTGTTCATTGCATTTCGAGTAATTAGATCGAACGTTCAGCAATAAATTGCAACACACTTATTGTTCGATAGCTTTTGTAGAATGGTATTTTGAGAGAAAATGCTAATAAAAGACTATGATACAACAATGGAAGCAAGCAGAGCTACAATTACTGCTACAATGCGAACGTTGACGTGCTCGAACTTCATTATGCCTTATGAAAGGACTTTCCATCGTGTACTAATTGTAAGAGACCGCCATTTTAAGGTCAGCTGACTCATTAACATACAATGGGGAATCGCTACTCGACAATCGATCGGTATAAATTGTTCTGGTATTTTTGGAAATTTAGATCAAAGTCTCCTTACAGAGGCACGTACTTCGATTCTTCGTTTAAATTCACGAATAGAATACATTGCCTTTGATTTTATTGTAGCGTAATAAATTTCACATTAATATGTACATAATGAAAACAATTCGAAGTAAATTAATTGACAGTAATTGAATCAGAAGTGCTTTCATTTATAATTTGGAAATCATACCGTACGTATCTCGATATCAAGTGTAATCCGTTTTCTGCTTTGGCTGCTAATATTTCTTCATATTGCACACAAAATAATACACTTTTAACATAATTTATACACTGAAAGTTTTATGACTTCTTTTGAGTGCAAATTTCAAATAAAGCTATAGATACATCATCAATTGCACCACCATATCTTTTCTAAAACATTATTTGACCCTAGAAACTAAACTAGGAACAATTGTTGAGTTGCATAACCTGCGAGACAGACTCTCATGTTATTCACTATAACTACAAGAGTATATACGCATTCGAGTTTGAATAAATAGTTCAACGATTGTTTTCCAAAAGCACGTGGTAATTCATAATCGTCAAAATGACGAAAATTAGGAAGGTGAAACGTAGGAAGAAGTTTCGTACGAACGTAAATCGTAAACGATTGAGGAATAAGTTGCGCAAATTACCGACGATCACATGGTAAATATAACCAAAAACATTCTGCTGTTTGATAACCGGTATTAACGAAAGGATGAAACTATTTTTTTCAGTTCTGAAATAAAACAATCGTGGGAAGTGACGAAGTCTACGCGGACTAATTTAAAGCAGATGGGACTAACATACGATCCAAATGAAACTTTGAAAATACCTAAAACAAAAACAGAGACCATTGAAAAGGTGACACAGTGGAAAGTTGATGATGCTGCAAAGAATTCACAAAATAAAGAAGAAGATATTGAAATGGAACCAGCAAAAATTCATGTAGCACAGGAACTTGAAACACAAGCAAAAGCACCAAGGAGGAGGATGTTGAGGCTACCAAATAATCATGTACATTTTCTTACCTACTTAATGGACAAGTATGGGGAAGATTACAAGGTAATGTTTTCTTACAGAAATTTATTTCACATTGACAACAATTTCTTCTTATTAAACGAATTATTTAGGCTATGGCACGAGACAAGAAGAATTACAATCAATTAACATGGAAGCAAATACGTGCTAAAATTAAAATGTTCAAAGGTATCCCTGAGCAATACAATGAATATCTTCAAAGCAAAAATATGCAACAGTAATTGTTCTTTTGTTATTGTTTAATACAAGTATATTTCAGTTTTAATACAAGTTTGAATATAAAGTATTGCAATAAATTAATTAATGTTGTTATTTAGGTAAGTACAAAAACAGTAAAAAAAAATTATACTTTTATCAAACACAAGATGTTTGTGTCATTATGTGTAATACTATACATTATGAATAATTAAAATAGATCTATATGTTCCTTAATATAATATAAAAAGTATAGTAAAAGGTGAATGACAAACTATATTATACTGAGAAATCCTTAAAAATTTTACATTTTTCTTTTTTTTTTGTAAAGCTTGTATTATTTTTCTTAAAAAGGTTCATTTTGGACAAACTGTAATCACCTTGATGCATTGAAAAAATTGCGCACGGCATGCTGAACTAGGCATACTGTTTTTTGCTTTCTTCCTTATCCTTCTAGTTTTCATTTTTTTTTTCATTTTTTAATGTTTATATAAAGTATTTTTTTTTAACAGAACAAAGGGGCACTCATACTATCTTTTGCCATATGCAATATTTTTTTTCTGACAGCATCCACTGATGCATGATACCAAGTGCATTCGGTTGTATTTTCTGGCATTTCAGGAATGGGTCTTGTTTGGCATCCAATTATTTCTACCTTGTGCTTATGAGGAGAAATACTTAATAAATCTAAAGCTTGTTTAACTTCCTCTGGCTTCAGAGTATTAGGGCAATCCTAATTTTATATACAAATACATTATAATGCTGTAAACCATGAAATAAGTCTTTTCAAATGTAATTACCTGTTTGTTAGCAACTATTAAAATTGGTACATCGTCCATTCTTGAATCACTTAATAACTGTTTGAGAATAGAAGCAGCCAAAGACAACTTGGTTGGATCAGATGCATCTACTACAAACAATAATAGATCTGTATCTTGTAAGAAAGCAGTCCAATATTTTCTAGTGGCATCTGAACCTCCAACTAGCAATAAAATCACATTTAATGACATAATCATACAACATAATTAAGTTTTATACTTTAGAAATAATAAAGATTACATACTATCCCAAATATTGTAAAACACCATCCCATTTTTTATTCTATATACAGAAGAACCTTCTGTTGGTTTTGGAGGTACAGTGTAAAAAGTTTCGTCACCGTTCGCAACGCATATTTGGTTTATAATCGATGTTTTCCCAGATCCTTCTAAGCCCAAAAGGAGCACTCGTTTTTCGTGACTATCGTCGATCTATGAAAATAAAGTAACTGTGACGTCTACTAGGTTGAAGTCCACAAAGTGAACACGTACGAAATGAAACCACTGAATTGGCTAATGGTTTCAAAAAGAATCATAACTCTAACCTTGGACACCTCTTCGAAACCCTCGTCTATTGTCAGAAGTTCTCGCTTTTTCCAATATCGGTATGCAATATAAGTACCCATACAAGCACAGCCGATCCAAAAGATCCTTTGACCGTTTCGAAATACATTTTGTATCATTCTTCTCGTCTATTGTTTTGCCTGGTGAAAAGGACCGAAAAGTGGGGCCGACTTTCTCGGCTTCGATTCCGCCTGCTAGCACGTTGTCTCACGCGTAATCTGACACTTTACCGCATGACATGTACCTCACATCGTTCAAATCACGTATACGTAATTACGAGATTCGCGAAACACATTTACGAGAAACATTTGCATTCGCATAAATTTATAACGGTACACAATAAAAACTTCCTTCGAAAGAGCCAACTCTTTCTCCTTTCGTTAACTTGGCACTACTGATAAGATAAAAGCTGGGAATATAATCAACTTTCCCGTGATAGTTTTCAGAATTGACATGTTATGTATAATATGCGAATATTGGATTATGATTTCGAAATATTTCATTATTAATTGTTTATGTTAATAGCGTTTGAAATAAATAGTTGTACGTGAATTGTATTATGTTCTATTGTACTTGGTCGCAGTCTACCCGATCGATGTAACCGCATATTTTTGACAGTTCTGTCATTAACAAGTGATTCGCCTACCTTTTAATCGTTAAAATACTTTTAGAAAGTATTCTTTTAACATTTTGGCACGATACTATCCGGACTTGTATTTGAAAGCGTTCAAAGATTTATTTCTACTTGATGAATATTACGAAGTTGTAAAGAATAAGGAACTATTGAGTCAGTACCATATAGGTTAAACATGAATCTCTTAAAGTGATGGTATTTTTGTTGAAATATAATATAATTAAGAAATGGATAACATTGCGACTGCAGAGTGTTTAACTATTGATTTCGGCCCTTTCGAAACTGTTCATCGCTGGCAGCGTATGCCAGAATGCGACGAATTCGTTGGCGCCAGGTAATTCGAGTCAAACCATTTTATCACTGTTTTCAATCTCGAGGAATTATTTTAATACTTTCCCTGATTCTTTACAATGTGCTACCAATCGTTTTGTTACAGCATCTTAATTCCAATAATTGTGTATCAGTGTTTCAGTTATATCCAGCATTTTCCAGTTTCTTTATTTATTTTCTAACTTTGTTTCAAAGACAATTTATTTGTAATTGTTAATTGGAGATTGTAAATAAATGATAATAAGTAATTTGTAGAGTTTTTAATTACTACCAATATGATTCTTGTATAAGTTAAGTTGTAATGCAATTCACTGAATTTGTTACCCTACTGTTCTTTATTTCCTTGCATTAAATGTTATATTAAAAGAAGCTTTGTAAATGCATTACTCCAAAGTTCACCATATTGTATTATACACAGGCGTAGCAAACACACTGTTGTAGCCTACAAAGATGCTATTTATGTATTTGGCGGTGATAATGGTAAAAGAATGTTGAATGACTTGTTGAGATTCGATGTGAAAGAAAAATCCTGGGGACGTGCATTTGCAACAGGAATACCCCCTGCTCCACGTTATCATCATTCTGCAGTTGTGCATGATTCTTCTATGTTTGTATTTGGTGGTTACACTGGTGACATACATTCCAATTCAAACCTCACCAATAAGAATGATCTATTTGAATATCGATTCCAAACTGGTCAGTGGACAGAATGGAAATTTATTGGGAAGTATGTTTCAGTTATATCATTCAGTTTATCTGTATTTCTGATTGTCTTCTTACAGTATCTATTGTATAATGGTATACAATGTAAATGTTGCATCTTTTTTGTAGAACTCCCGTTGCAAGATCTGCACATGGAGCTGCTGTATATGATAATAAATTATGGATATTTGCTGGCTATGATGGAAATGCAAGATTGAATGACATGTGGACAATATCATTATTAGTAAGTCAGTGCAATCTATTCTACAGAAATTACAGATTGTTAATTGCTGCATAATTATTTTTAGCCTGGTGAACCAAGAGTGTGGGAGGAAGTTGTTCAGTCTGGTGACTGTCCACCAACATGTTGTAATTTTCCAGTTGCAGTAGCACGTGAGTCCATGTTTGTATTTAGTGGTCAGAGTGGAGCTAATATCACTAATAGCCTTTTTCAATTTCACTTTCGAGAAAAGCGGTAAGTTTGAAACTACTCTCGTTGAAGTTACGTCGAATTTTATAAAATACGAATCTTTAGGTGGACACGAATTTCAACGGAGCATATACTGCGCGGCGCACCACCACCGCCAGCTCGTAGATATGGTCACACTATGGTCAGTTTCGATAGGCATCTTTATGTCTTTGGTGGTGCGGCTGATTCTACGTTACCTAACGATCTCCATTGCTATGATCTTGATACTCAAACGTGGAATATTATTTTGCCCTCCGCTGATAGTCAGGTATAAATGTGAAGTCATTAAAATTCCAAACAACAATCTTTCATTTATGTACTTTCAGGTCCCGTCTGGTCGACTATTTCATGCAGCAGCAGTAATCGGAGAAGCAATGTTCATTTTCGGCGGAACAGTTGACAATAATGTACGATCCGGAGAAACATACCGATTCCAATTTTCGTCCTACCCAAAATGCACTCTGCACGATGATTTTGGAAGATTGTTAAACGGTCGACTTTTCTGTGATGTAGAATTTATAGTAGGCGAGTCAGAGACAAAAATACCTGCTCATATAGCAATGGTAGCAGCACGTTCGCAGTTTCTTAGGACTCGTATTAGGCAAGCACGAGAAAAGCGAGATAAACATTTGGAAGAAGTGTTTAAAACTGTGGATATACCCATTAAAGATATGCCGTTATTAGAGGTAAGTAGGTCTATCAAATTAATAATGAGTGTTATTACTTTTCCATGGTGCTATACCATAGGTGAGATTGAAAGATGCTGTGCCAGAAGCATTTGAAATGGTATTAAATTACATTTACACCGATCGTATCGATCCAACGAAAAGAAGCGAAGATGGATCAAATAGTCGTGTTGAAGATCCCTTGAGCAATAGAATTGTGCTGCTCATGATGGACGTTTATCGTTTAGCTTTGCAATTCAATATGAAACGATTGGAACAACTGTGTGTCCAATACTTAAAAGCGACCATAAGTCATGCGAATGTTTTGGAAGCATTACACAATGCTGCTCACTTGAAATTGTATTTTATAAAGGAGTTTTGTTTGAGTTTCATTGTGAAGGAAATTAATTATAATCAAATTGTAATGAGCAAAGAGTTTGAGACATTGGATCAGCCTTTAATGGTGGCAATTATTAGGAAAAGGCAAATACCTCAGAAAGAGATTTTTCCTGGACTATGTGATCTGAGCACAGGTGGGATATTAAAGTTATTTAATGGAAAATAATGTTCTTCTTTTACTGTAATTCGTTTTCTGGCTAGGAACGACCTTAGAACAGGATATGGAGGCATTTCTGAAAAATGTTGGCAGAGAGTTCTGTGACATAACCTTAATGTTAGATGGTGTTCCGATTCCTGCTCATAAAGCAGTTCTTGCGGCACGGTGTAGCTACTTTGAGGCAATGTTTCGTTCATTTATGCCAGAAAATAATGCAGTCAACGTAAGTTATTGCTTCTTATGTATTTATTTATTTGCAACGTAATAAAATATGTTGCAAAAGAATGGCTACTTTTTTTTATAGATACAAATCGGTGAAATGATCCCTTCTTCCGAGTCATTCGACTCCCTCTTGAGGTACATTTACTACGCGGACGTCTCGATGCCACCCGAGGACTCTCTATATTTGTTCACCGCTCCGGTTTTTTACGGTTTCACGAACAATCGACTGCAAGCGTTCTGCAAGCAGAATCTCGAGATGAATGTCACGTTTGAGAACGTTATACAGATCTTGGAAGCTGCGGATAGAATGCAAGCTGTTGATATGAAGAAATACGCGTTGGATGTCATTGTGCATCACTTCACAAAGGTACATATTGTACTAAATTCTCTTTTATTTTGTACATCAAACTATTATTTGCTGTAAATAGCATTTTGTCATGTTACAGGTTGCAAGACTCCCAAGACTAAAGCAATTAAGTCGCGAATTATTGTTAGACATCTTGGAGGCATTGGCCGATGAACGCAGCGAGGCAAGGACTTGTCAGGATATGGCAAACGATTGCTGACGGATCTCTGCCTCGCCCCGTCGTCCTTGTAATTGGGACTTGCCCTCCCCATCGAGCTTCCAAGTAAGTGTACAATACAGTATTCTAACCACGTTCAACATCTTCTACCTCATGGGTTATGGGTATATAGTAGACGAGTGTCTGAAACACCTGAGACACCGTGCACGTATGTAAATAGGTGAACCAGATTGTTTTATTTATTTGTACATATAAAAAATATGATCTGTTATAAAAGCTCTTGTACAAAATAAATAAAAAAACGAATGTGTGTTAAATCTCATACAATAATCCGTTTAACATTGACTTCATTAGTTGGATATAAAAAGAATGAGTAACATAAATCATTAACTCTAGTTAATATTTCCCATTATTCAAAAATTTAATGTTAGGGATACTGGGAGAGAGATTGGGTATTAAAATAGGCCAGTGGTTTATAAATTATGTACTATATTTTGACCTCGATCGTAAACGATCGTACATACACGCACAATCGATACTTTTTTTGTTTCTTTTAAATGGTAATTCAACACTTTAAGCTTAATGCAAGTTGCGTAAATTTTGTTTTGGTGGGAGGGGGTGGGGGAGGTCGAAAGAAACCTTACGTAAAGGAGCTTGTATAAAATCATTGCTCTTGTTTTCTCTCTAAGTATTGTTGTCTCTAGTTAGATGGTATTCGTCGACAGCCCGACACTTCAGTTCAGTCTCTTGAACAAAATATTGCGAAATCGAATTTGTACTTAAAGTAAATCGTACGTCTTTCTTTCTCTCACACATTCTCTCTCTCTCTCTCTCTCTCTCTCGTTCGTTCTCTCTCTTTCAATTCATCACGCTTCTCGTATCCTTCCACGCTCGTAAATCGTGTAACTTTTATTTTTCGAAGCTTGTACGAGGAATTAGCGTAATTGTTCTCATTTTTCTTTTCTACGTAAAATGTGACTTTTCCCTACGCGCGCGTGTAAATGTGTGTGTTTAAATGTTCGCACCTCACCTTTAAATGTTCGTACCTGCTGTCTTTTATATCGTTTTAAATCACGAAACTCGTTTTTTTAAATATTTTCTTTTTTCTTAATTATTTCACTAGAGGTGTCTTAATTCAACTATTTTATAGTTATCTAAACTTAAATCACATTAAATAGTCGTAATAGTAATCATTACACACTAGGTAGGCCTTGTTTAATTTTTTTCTCTCTCTTTCTTCCTCTTTGTCCTCCTATTCGTCGCTTAAAATTCTAAATGAACTATAGGGTAATTATTCGAAAAACACGACCACATGTTCGGCCGCCACGTCGAGGATTAATTACAAAATGAGATCTAGAAGTTACACGGCTAGAATCAAATTAGTTACAATGATACGGTCGTGGTACAAATTTCGCGTTGATTTCGAATGGCCCCAATCTGAAACAGAATTGTTCGTTGTATATAAAAAACGTAGAACCGTATTACCTGTCGCCATTGCTTGTAGTAACTCTCATCTCTCACCGGTTGTAAAAATTGCTCGATTCGTATCGTAGGCACAGGGAGTACGAGACGTGTTCGCCTAACTCAAGTTGAATCCATTCTCTATCTTTATTAAAGCCCCCTTTCTGCTGGTCCTGCATGAAAGCGTGTGCAGCACTTGCATACAGACAACAGAAAGCAACATCTTGTTTCTAAGCACGACGTATCACGTACACCCTTTCGTCAAATGCAGATGGTCCGTGGTAATTTATCTTCTCAGCAGGTTGCTCTTGTATTCCAGTTCTCGTCATTTCTGCAAAAGTTCGTTCTTCATTGTAGAAGAAAGATAAAGGGAAATAGCATAAAAAGAAAGCAAGGTGTTTTGCATTGCATAAAACGAGAGGGAAGAGACGAAACGTGTCGTGGGTGTTAGTGATATTGATTTTCAGCTAGTTCTGTTTCGTCATTAACGAGGCGCTAGTTGGTACATGCAGCTTGAATATTCAAGAAGTCTATATATAAAGTGTCCGAGAGAAATTCTTTTTCACGAAGATATAAAAACACCTTGCATCTGAGTTATTTTAATCTACGTTCAGACGACGAGTCTTCTAACTATCAGATCAACGTCCTAGATCAAAGAATGAACCTTTTCATCCGGGATGCTGCTCGTCGATGGCATCCTGTGCGAAGGTTCCAGCCTCCTCCGCCTCTCCTCGATGGCATCCGTGTCTAAATTCATCGTAGTCGGAACCGTCTGTGTCACAGACGAACTTATGTGTCTCGTTTTAACGAGAGGTGGGTTTCGTGATTGAGGGATCGCGAACGCCCTTCTGAGTGCCCCTCTCGGGGGCGACGGTGGTGGATACGAGATACCTGATGGTATTCATTTGATTAGCACAATTTTTATCTCGTGCTAACATAAAGCTGTCAATACTTCATTCATGACCATTTCGTGACTAATGGGATTTGGAGAAGCTCTCGAAGGGAATAGGATTAATTATATCTAAAAAACTTAGGTAGGTACTAGGTAAAGTGCAACGGGAATAAATAAAATAAGGCCCACATCGTTCAATCGCGTAATTACAAATTTTTCTATATTATTTCCTATTCTATGACACCCTTGAGCATGCATGGTGTCGTTTTAGTCGGTGTTTCTGTTCTCATAAGGTAAGCTTCTATGGCGTAACAGAGGTAGAAAAAGGCATAGTCCCGCGTGGGTAATTGCTACCTCGGTGTCCCGGCGAGAGCAAAGTGTCCTTGCTCTTCGTTATCTGGGGTACGATGAGAAGCGAGTTCGGCGGTGTCGGTGACACTGTCGACGTCTGCGGCGACGTGGCCAGAGTCAAGTTTGGCAGCGATTGGCCAAGGCTAGAGTATGTTGGTAGCTGGACGCTCAGCGTGTTTGGCGTCGGTGATTTGCTCGGCAGATGTCGTCTATTATCAAATTTGTGAGGACTAGAATACGATGATTAAACGTCGGTGATTCATTAAATACTTATTTGGAGTAACCTACGCTCCACTTGTCTTTCTAATTCACCTAATTTGTAATGGTCTGTGGTTATGTCCTGTGCTTTCACCTCCTTCCTCAGATGATACACTTGAGGCTCTTGGTGGTTCGTTCGTTTCCACGCTAACGTTTCTGCTAGGGTTGTAACTGGGTAGGAAGCTACTGCTTCCTGGAGAAACGCCCTCCATTTCTATGCTTCCGCTTGAAGTTTCATGACTGTTAGAGCTTTTATTGTCTGAGCTCCATTTTCTCGTCCGTTTTTAGAATTAGTCACACGAGAGCGTATAGATTAAATGTGTTTGTACTAGCTTTTACATGTGTACAGTGAGTAAAAAAAGTTACCTGCACCTCTGGATCGGTGGACATTTGTAAAAAAAAATCTTGCCGCAAAATTGTTTATAGCAATGAAAATTAATGTTAAATTTTTGTTTTACATCAAAAGTATTCTGCTTGAGAAGAAGAGAAAAAGTTTGAAAGGAGCCATATGCCGCAAACATATAGTTTTCGAGATAAACGTTGATAAACTTTTGTTACGATTTGATTGTGTAGAGTTATACGTATAGGCTCGGTATAATGGTGTGAATGGCCCCTACACAAACTAAGTTGATGTAAAAAAGAATTTAACATTAATTTTCATCGTTATAAACAATTTTGCTCTAAGTTCTTTTTACAAATGTCCACCGATCCAGAGGTGTAGGTTCATCCCCTAAAGCCATGACCATGACTTTTTTTACACACTGTACATAAGAAAAGATATTCTTCCGGTTACGCTCTTGTGTGACAGACTATGATTAGACTTAACAGCTTACCTGTGACTGTGAGCGAGGCTGCTAACTCTAGACGCCCGGCTACTTCCTCTAGGCGTCTTTGGAATACCCTCACACTCTTCTGGCTCGAATTCAATGTCACCAAGGAATGTACTAGGCTGTCTACTAACAGCGCTTAGGCTCATAGTGCTACCAAGTGGTGGCACCTTCATTAGAGCGAATTGTTGCTGAGCTTTTCTTATCGCTTCCATCCAAGACTGAACAAAATAGAATAACATTTAGGTTTAGGTGAGCTAGAGGAAAATTTGGAAGCGTCGGTGCTTCATGGATGACTGGTACCTTGGCTAATTTCGATTCTCCAGCGCTGAGAACCAGAGCAGCTGATGCAGCCCCGTATTCGTTAAGATAAACTAGCCCCAAGCTGCTATGCTCCTTCAGCTCGTGTATCGAGATGCGATCGATCACGTATGGTTGTCTTATAATCTTCAGACCGCCTCCCAAGGTGCCAGTCAGTCCACTGGAAGACGTTTTCTTGGTCGACGGTTTGCAGATCAATAGCATATCCGTAAGCAACAGCACGTGCACCTCAGTCTATGGAATATTAGAACTTGCAAATTGCTCTTCTACCATTTCGTCGGATCTAACATGATTATCAATTACCTTGCTACTAGCTGCGTCCCTTAGCTTTAAATCTCCCTCGCGTAGAAGTACTCTGAGCGTGTCTTTCGAGCAGCCAGGCATCGGAGCGGTGGTAATGTCGAACGTGCTGTGAATCTTAATAAGTTTCTCTAACTCTTCGTCCCTGGATTCGACCACATCGTAGCTCTCTATTCGAGACGCGGCGCTGGCTAGTTTGGCTGTCTCCTCGTTCCTCTTCAGAGCTGCATTCACAGATGCAACGAAGTCGTCTACAGATTTGATCTGTAACAGAAATTCAAATAACGAATTATAAAATAATATTACATTGATAACACAGTGATAATTGCTTACCATATGTGTCAACTCTGCTCGTTGCTCCTCGTTCTCCGTGTTCTTATGAACAGCTTTCAAGAGGAGGGAGTACTTGGTCAGCCTCTGCATAGGTTTCACTAGTATATCCAACAGTTTCAATCTGTTGCAGTCCTTCTGAGTCTCGCACCACTGAAAAACGAATAGAAATTTCTCAGAAAATATTTGATATTGTAATTAGAAATCGTATACTTACCACCAGGTAGACCGTAAACAAATGATTATCGTTGAAACGGTCCCTGCAGTACTGCTGACACCTGCTTTGCTCGGCACAGTACCTGGTGTACGGTGCGAACGTTTGCTCGAACGTCTCGAAACCTTGCAGAAGGTGGCCAGAATCTAGTGGTTGTCTAGTGGTTCTTGAAGTGTTCACCATTCTTAAAACGTATTCTGTCCAAAAGTAGCGATTCGCGGCGTAGATTTCGGGTATGTTACTGAATAGCTTGGTCCTGTCGACCTCGTTCAGGATATTCGAGGCCTGCAGGCTACAGAGGCACGCCATGAATAGCTGAAATGTTACAGAAAATTATAAAAAATAGTGGAGCAATTGTTTTTTAAATAAAAATATTTCGATTTAATAAAATACTCACATCTGTCACGACCTTCAAAGTCTTGATGTAAGCTACTTCTGTTTGAGCTAACTCCCATAAAGCAGTCTGCTGTTGCTGCTGTCTCTCCGACAATTGGTCCGAGTTGAGAACAATGTCACGCCAGTCATTTTCTAGATTGTACAAGGCTGCAAGAAAGTACATTTTGCTAATTCATTAATCGCGTTTAAATTGCATTTTTTTTGTCTGCTGTTTCAGCCTGGACTGCTTCAAGATTACGAACAGGCGTCGACGTCTGCGCAAAGTCGCAATTGCACGCTCACCAATGGCACGTGAGCTCATCAGAGGAGACTGTATTTAATTGTATACACCATTGATGATGATGTAAGAAAAAAACGACTATCAACAAGTGTTATACATATGTATATTTTAATGTTTCTCAATGTAAGATAATTTATTAGTTAAAAATATAATTTTTTTGTACAGAAGATGATAATCGTCTTTCACATAGCACAGAGCAATTGAAAAATAATCAATCGAATCAACTCACCATCTTCGTTAGGGGTGAGTTCGTAGGGCAGTTGAACGTCCGTGAGTTTTGGTACACCGTGCTTATTATAATCGTCAAGTTGAGCGGTGAGCAAATCGAGTTTGTTACCCTTCGTGTTCGAGAAGAAGCCGCTCCAGCGTTGTTTGCTGGTCTTGAACCCCGCAGCCCCAGCGGAGCTCCGACCAGACGTTAGTGTAGTGGTGCTACCTACTTCTGAATCGACGCTCGAGTCTTCCGTGGACACACTGAAGAAACGGCTGCTTCGACATCGATAACTCTGCGAACCAAATATTCAACGATCCATCTCTAATTCCATTAGGAAGAAAAATGAATCGTTGGACTAGAACTCTAAGCTATCCCAAGCCACCTAAACTATTGAATAACTATAGAAACATAAGCTCTAGAGATTAGATAGATTCTGCACTGAGAACGTTTCTCATCGCATCGAGAATGTCTCTCCTGAGTGATTTTAGCTTATATCTGTTTCGAGAGAAGATTATTTACTGTCACTATAATCTCGAGTTGGAGCATCCTAGGCAGATCTTTTGATGTAATGCTGATCACAATAAGTGCTCCCCGTTCATTCGCAATGAACTCCTCGACGAAGTTCCAATAAACCAATCTCCATCTACACGTCGACAATATCCCACTTGCTTCAACGATAAAGGCACAATATACGAAGGCATGCAACTGTATCATTATGCCCGCAGATGGAACCGACTCTAATCACCGAGCAGTGAAAGGAGCCATTATACAAGTTAGGTAGTGCTATTAGCTGTCTATTTCGAGGTTGATAATAGCTAGTCCGTGGAACACGATGGAGATGCGATGGTACCCGGTTGAAAATTGACGAGGGAATCAGGTTTATCGTTTCCAGCCAACTCATTAGAATCCGGATGCCGGTTGTAATGAAAGAATTAACGCTGATCGATGCGCATGGTATTGTTCACACCTAACTGATCGTTCCGTTTCCTCTTCTGCTATTACTCTTTCTCATTTTCTTTTATACTTGGGTCAAGGTTTCCAGGTCTTTTTCCACGATGTCGTCTTGTCGTATTGTTCGTGATTATTAAAGCCTCGCGGTCGAACATGTGTGTCAGCGCACAATGAAGCCATTCGGCTCAAGCTGTTATGAGCTCCGCGAGAGATTACAGGGCCGTGCAATCGGTAAACGATTCGTTTGACTCGCTTTTTAGAGCGAAAATATCTGCGTTAATTAAAAAAATTCGCGCCAATTGAAACGGAACGAGCAATGCCGGCTGATGGAGGGAGAAGACTTTAGGGACGCAAGGTTGGGCGAAGGAGAAACGAAGGTTGTTCCAGTGATTGATTCCAGGCTCTTTTCAGTCGGTTTTTTTCTCTTTTGGGACACAGGTGTTCAAGGTTCCATTAGAGGAATTAAAGAGTACACTTGTTCTTTTTTTTTTCTTTTCTATCATATTTTGTAGCTTGGATCTTACCCCGCCGCCCGTCTTCCTCAGGGAGACACTTTGGTTGCCCCTCTGGCTCGACGATCTCGAGTTCGATTTCTCATTGTCCTTAACTGAAACAGAGGGAGAAAGCGTTCGTGTTTGAATACAGGGTGGGAAGTTTTCAATTTTCACGTCGATTTACGTTAAGTACTAGCGTTTCGAGGAGTAAAGTGTATTAAATTCAAACTACGTGCTTCTTTCTTTTTTTATGGAGGTTTATAACGAATAAATAGAAATTCTTCCAGGTAGTGGTATTTTAGAGATTCGAAAACGATCCTTATTTTTCTCAATGGAAGCGTATTTTTTCACAATTAACAATGCAACAGTCACATTAAGAAGAAAATGTATTTTTATTTTGCTACAAAACCACATGTATTTCCACTGTAAAAGGGAAGAGAAATCAGCAACGAATCTATAGAATGCATCCAGCTGGAAAAATATTAATTTGATGTATCAAAGGAAACAAACAACGTCGGGCGGAATTGTGAAATACATATTTCTCTACAGTCACAAAGTATCTAGGAGAGATCGAAAGGATTCAGGGGTAAAAGCCTTGGCAGCAGAAATAAAACAAGACAGTAAATGTTCCGATTGATATTCGTGATTGATAAACAACCATGGAATTTCGGGAATTACATTTTATGACGGCGACAAAGTTTATTTCAGTCGGAAACGGACAGCGCGTTATCGATGTTCGTGACTGTTTCGCGTGGCTGTTCGAACACAGACGGACGTTTCCCTCTCGCTCGATTCTCTGTGTCTCTGTATATATTTTTCCTTTCCCCTTTGTTACATGTGCGTGAAAACGACTGAATTTTTTTTACGTAATATACGCGGAGAAGTAACTATTAACCGTGATAATCATCGGAACGGTCACGGGGTGAATAATTGCGTGAGTTTCTATTCGCACATTTCAGACCCTTTTTGCGTCACAGACGTGATATTTCTTTTTCAGCCGGGTTTTAAAGCCGAAGGCCGATCGTAAAGATCCGAAATTTGTCACTTTTACAGGTCTAAAAATATCCTCGATACTTTTTTAGGCGAGTCAGAGCTTGATAGAACGGGAGTAGAGAATTCTTTAATATTTTTTTTCCTCCTTTGTCGAGCGTGAAAATTTAAAACTTATCAGATTTGGAGGACTAAAAATGTGCTTAACACTTTTTAAGCTGGCTCCGGAAAGAATCACAGCTGAAAATTTTAAGACGAAATTCAATTATGAGAGTAGAAAATTCTTCAACTTTCTTTTGCTCTTTTGCCGAGTGTGAAAATTCAAAACTTATCAGATTGTGAGGTCTAAAAATGTGTTTAACACTTTTTAAGCTGGTTCCTGATAGAATTGGAGGTGAAAATTTTGTAACGCCTTAAATTTAGAATGAATTTAAATTATTTATAATTTCTTCTTTCCTCGATCGGCTAGTAAATATCTGAAAACCTCGTTCCGAGGTGTGAAAATACGCTTAACGCTGTTTCATCTGGTCCTTCATGTAACCAAGGGTAAAAAGTTTGTTAACATTTTTTTTTCTTTGTATTCTGTCAATGGTGGGCGTGATGGTTACTCAAGGATATACAGTTACCGCGGTAACCCGCGAAAATTCGGTCGAACGCGGTTGTTCGTGCGCCCAATTCTATTTTAACGAGATACTCGTATTTTATCCGAAGTTGTGACGTTACTGGTTGTTCAGCGCAGGAAGCAGCCAAGGAAAATTACGATTGCGAGGTTTTACCACTTCGAGCAACCTCATCTGTGCGAGCTTTCGTCACCAACATTCCACATAGTTCTGCTGACTTCACTTTTATTTTTAATTACAGTCAACACTTGTGTTTTTTTTAATAAAAATAAAAATTCTCTAAAGGAAAACTATAAATCAACGTGAAAGTTTCCACCGAATTGTCTATCGATAATTGCATTATCGCAAAGGTACGCTTGCTTACGCGCCCTTTGTGACGGCCTGTGTTACATATAATCAAGTTAAACGTGCCCTATTGCGTTCAGCCCCCTTTTCAATATTTAATAACGCTCCTCGATGGGCTGGCAAGATCGTGTTCGCGACGTTCCACGTGGAAAAAGTACACGAAGACGTGGAACCTCTTTTTATACACCCGGAGCTCTTTCCTTCCTCGCCAAGGACACCTAGAGGAAATAAAAGAATTATAGTATATTCTCCACAAGTGTCAGACCGCAAGGAAGCTAAACCTGACACTCGTAGAGTCAGGGACTACGTTTTCGAGCCTCGCGCCCGCCATTGCAGTTTGCCGAACGCAGACAAGGACAGCGAATAAAAGATAAGCATGAAACGTGAGTCGAGACAACCAAGTGATTTAAATATCATCTGGAATTTTTTTTAACATGTTGGTGAGATTTTTCTGATGAAAATGGTATCAAACACGATATAATTTGAACAACATTTACTTATTAACACGTTCACTGTCGCGCCAGATTTACAGGTTGCTGTCAGGCGGCCACAAGAAAATACATTTTAAACATAGGATTATAGTATTATGCTT
>NW_017100152.1:219859-228629 GCF_001263275.1 Habropoda laboriosa | reverse complement strand
CTGGCAATACACAATACAACTAACTACTAAACCAAATCACCAGGAAAAAAACCCATTTTTGTAACTCACTGTTCGCTGATTAAACAGCTGAGCTCTGCAACGTGGATTTCACTGCATTTTCTCTTTCCTCAGATTGTCATCCTTCCTTCCTTCCTCCCAATTCCGATCTATTTTGCAAGACTCACGAACTCACAAAGTGTGAATCACTGTGGAATGGACAAGGCGAAAAGTACTTCGAAACGCGATTTATTTCAGTTTTATTCAGAAAGGGAGAAATCGCGAATTTATATTATTTTCAATATTAGTATTGAACTAAACTTTCGTAGAACGCGAGTGAAAAATTGAAAGAATGAATATAAGAAAATTTGAATAAAATACGCGACGAGAATTGGGGAGAAGCATAAGTTAAACGCGTAAAAATATTCAATAATAAACGAACTAGGGATGAAGCTATTATTTCAATACGCGATGCACTGACTCTAGTATTTACTAAAATTCAAAAATTCTCGTATAAATTCCGAAAATAGATTATTAATTACGGTAAACTACTGAGACGGTTTAATTTAGGGTGGGCATAGTGCACTCGTTCCAAATCAGCTCACAATATACAATAATAAATCAACTAACTACTTAACATGCAATTCATGCAAATTCCTTGGATGGTAAATTATTAGTAAACAAAATTCAATATCAGAGAAAATATATGAAAAATTTCAAATTAATTTCAGTTGCTGGAAGCAAAGTCATATTGATTGTTATGCTGTAACGAAAAAGCAACCTCTCAAAGTGATTTCAATATCCTATTCGACAAGTCTGAAGAAGAACGATGACTAAAATTCAAATGTTTATTTCCCTAAACCTTCAACATAATTTCGAAATATTTTATTCGAAGCGGAGTATTCCAAGTCAGTATCGATAATTGAAGAAATTATTTGATTGTATTTAAAAGAACCGAAAGGAGAATATTTAAAGTCTGATATTAAATGTCTAGCAAGTACCAGTAATTGGTAAAATGATTTATATTTGTTTTAAAAGGAAAATTTCTAATAGGTATTAGTTAAAATGAATTGTTATTCAGTCTATTGTATTGAAATTCTAATTGATTCTAATGTATACAAGTGTTACAAGAAGGCTGAGTGTGTACAGGGTGGACCTAGGCTAGCTAGTAGCCCCCGACCACTCTATTCACATCTCAGAACCTTCAGGTCAAAATACGCCGCGAAGTGTCTATGGCCCAGTATAAAGGGTGAATGATTTCGCGGAGCCTCCGCGGGTCCTTATATACCTGCGGTACCCTCTCCCCAAAGTCATTAGCAAAATCGTCGGTTAGGTCAGGCGGGAAATTTTCGCGGGAAGTTTTCGCGGGAGATTTCCGTTACCGTAACACGGTATAATTTGTCAGTTTTCACAATTTTGTTATAAATTTATACTTCCGACAATTTGTTATAACATTGCATATAACAATTTATACGTTTTTACAATATTCTTCAATGGAAACATAGGTTTTAGCGTTCTCGTTACTTACTCGTAGTTAAATTAATTTCGTAGGGATTAAAATTCAGGTTGACCTGTGGTCGTAGATTAAAAATAACCATAGTACAGCTAAATTTATCGTCATAAATAATTCCTTTTACACGAATCAAAAATGTATTCAACGTTTGTTTGTTATAATATCGTGAAATGAATTATATTACACATTTTCTCTATTCACACTGAATTTAAAGATTATAACGATTAAAAATCAAGTTGACCTGTGGTCATTTATCAAGAATAATCATAATAAAGCTGAAATTATTGTGTTAAATAATTTTTTTAATACGAATTAGGAATTTATTCAACGTTTGCTTGTTACTACTTGTTACAGTATACTGTCTCGCAATGTAAATTTAAGTAAATTAGGTTGAACTGCACAGAAAATGCACAGAACTGCACAAATAATTTATTTCATGGTATTGTAACAAGCAAACGTTGAATACATTTTTCATTCGTGTAAGAAGAATTATTTAACACGATAAATTTAGCTGTACTATGGTTATTTTTAATCTACGACCACAGGTCAACCTGATTTTTAATCCCTACGAAATTAATTTAACCACGAGTAAGTAACGAGAACGCTAAAACCTATGTTTCCATTGAAGAATATTGTAAAAACGTATAAATTGTTATATGCAATGTTATAACAAATTGTCGGAAGTATAAATTTTTAATAAAATTGTGAAAATTGATAAATTATACCGTGTTACGATAACGGAAATCTCCCGCGAAAATCTCCCGCGAAAATTTCCCGCCTGACCTAACCGACGATTTTGCTAATGACTTTGGGGAGAGGGTACCGAAGGTATATAAGGACCCGCCGATGTCCCGCGAAATCATTTACCCTTTATACTGGGCCCTAGACACTTCGCGGCGTATTTTGACCTGAAGGTTCTGAGATGTGAATAGAGTGGTCGGGGGCTACTAGCTAGTCTATGTCCACCCTGTACACACTCAGCCTTCTTGTAACACTTGTATACATTAGAATCAATTAGAATTTCTATTACTAATTATTAAACAAATTTTAACAATTACCGGCACTCGCTAGGCACGTAATATCAGACTTTAAATACTCGACTTCGAACTTCGGTTTAGTCATAATTCTATTAATGTTATAATAACGTATAATTTATTAATTTTCACAATTTTATTATTAATTTATACTTCCAAAAATTTGTTAAAACATTACATATTATTATTTATACATTTTTGCAAGTTTCTTTGACAAATAAGTACGTTTCAACGATCTTATTACTTTCTCGTTGTGAAATCAAGTTCGGAGGATTAAAAATCAGGTTGACCCTTGGTCGTAAATTTAAAATAGCCATAGTGAAGGTGAAATTATTATTTTAAATAAATGTTTCTATACGAATTAAGAATCTATTCAACGTTTGTTTGTTGCAATACCGTGAAATAAATTGTATTATATATTTTCTCAGTTTAGACTGAATTTAAAGTTCGTAAGGATTAGAAATCAGGTTGACCTGTGGTCGTAGATTAAAAATAGCCATAGTGAAGGTAAAATTATTACGTTAAATAATTGTTTTTATACGAATTAAATATTGATTCAACGTTTATTTGTTGCAATACCGTGAAATAAATTGTATTATATATTTTTTCTGTTTACACTAAATTTAAAGTTCTGTTTACATGTTATAACAATTAGAATGTTGACGTTTTGCCGTTTCACGGTTTTTCCTCTGTTAATTATGTGTTTATAAATCATTTCAAACTAAAGCAGCACCATGCCCACCCTTAATTAAACCGTCTCAGTAGTTTACCGTAATTAATAATCTATTTTCGGAATTTATACGAGAATTTTTGAATTTTAGTAAATACTAGAGTCAGTGCATCGCGTATTGAAATAATAGCTTCATCCCTAGTTCGTTTATTATTGAATATTTTTACGCGTTTAACTTATGCTTCTCCCCAATTCTCGTCGCGTATTTTATTCAAATTTTCTTATATTCTAGAATCGAAAAAGATACGAATTCGCGTTTTTTCTTTTGATTCTTTCAATTTTTCAATTGCATTACGCATTGTTGCAATAATTTCTATCGTTACATTTAATTCTAATTGTTTAGCTGCTTTTCTGCTGCTATCGATCATACATTTTACTGACAGTTGTGGTATCGACCCTACATTTTTTTTTGTTTTCTCACGTGGAGGTAGGCTGACTCTATGTGATAAACAATTGGCAACCAAACGGTGCCTCTCCTTCTACATTCGACGGATAATGTGTACTGGTATTTAATGTAATTTCTTAGCAATTTGTTTTTGTAGTTCATCCAAAGCGATATATTATGAAATTAAATTAATCACTCAATAAGTTTTAACGTTAGATTGTTTCCTCGATATGGCCATGGTGGTCATCAGTGACTGGAGCGCCTCAAATGTTTAGAATAATTAAAATAAAATAAATGTTGTCAACTAAAAATTTTGAACGTCATAGCTAGCTAGACATTATTTTCAATTGAAAAAAAAAATTATAAAGCATAATGCTATAATCCTATGCTTAAAATGTATTTTCTTGTGGCCGCCTGACAGCAACCTGTAAATCTGGCGCGACAGTGAACGTGTTAATAAGTAAATGTTGTTCAAATTATATCGTGTTTGATATCATTTTCATCAGATAAATGTCACCAACATGTTAAAAAAAATTGCAGATGAAAAAAAGTAAAATTAAAGAAATTATATGTTTCTATTATGATTTGTCGAGCCGTGAAATCTCGTAAAGGACAAGGACTGCGAGCGAGATAACATGGGCGCAGCAATGACGCATACCTAGGCGTAGGACCATCTATACTGTCACTTGTAGAATCCAAACTTATTGACTCTTGTAGAGAATTTACTGTATAGCTTGGCTAGAGTTTGTGCAGTAGATCGCGTACACTTTTTTTTCTACGATGCGTCGCGTGATACGCGTGTATACACCTTCACTCTAACAGATATTTCTCATTTTCAATTTAACCGTCATTCTTCTCCTCGGCGTTTCATGCTAGGCAATAGAAATCGAGAGGGGACGTTTTTTGAAATGGATTCGAAGCGTGAAAACGGTGAAAAAAATTGATATAAATGATTCCTGACATTTCCTCGCTTTTTCAATCGCGCAACTGGAAACAAAAATGTCGATTAAATTATCGGCAAACAGCGCTGGCTTTTGCGTACTGTAGATTAATATAAATCGGTCGAATTTTTATTTTTTTTCTTCCTTTCTTTTAGTCGACATCTTTTCATACTGCTGGAATAAGGTATGTACACTACCGGCCAAAAGTTTGGAATCACCGAGCATTGCAATTTACACAAAAATTTTCAGAAAAATGTCAGCGATTTTGAGAATTTTTTATCGTTCGAATCAATCGATATGAGATAAATTGATAAATGAAGAATTGAGATAAACTTCAAATATATAAAAAGTTAGCAGCAGATTTAATATCGATGAAAAGTGGGAGGTGATTCCAAACTTTTGGCCGGTAGTGTATATGTACACATACATACGTATATGGAAGTTTGGTTGGATAAATATTTGATAGATAAATTTGTTGGTTTCCCGGTTAACCCGATTATGTGAATTAATGTATTCCTATTTTAACAGGCAAGAATTATGTTGGTAATGAACGTCGAAATGAATTTCGGGTAATCTACTTTCCGCCAAGTAGAATGCATCAGATATAATCAGGCAAAAAGTAAAACACGTCGACTTCGACTATACACGGACAGTAGTCAAAGCGATTTTATCGCTGGCTCTAAGTAGTACGACCCGATTGAGCTCAGCCGGTTCGATTAAAAGCTTCCCTCAACCCAGTGTGATCCGTTTATCATCGGCTATGTACATTTATCACTCGTCCACGCGGCTGATTACTATTCGAGACCGCTATTATGCCGTGCACTTATGACCCTTCAATGAGTATCGATCAAAAATATCGTTTCCTATAGAGATACGGTGCTTTCAGTAACATTTTCCTTCACTTCACATAGTTTCTTTTCCTTTTTTTATTTTACAGCATGCAGAATTTACTTTCATTTGATAGCACATAGCGTAGAATCAGTGACACAGAATTAACACGTTCTGTGCTGCATATTAAAGTGATTAATAGTAAATGGTTGCAACAATAATAATTGTTACTGAATAAACAGAACCTACTTCCTATCAATGTATGATAGTGGAATTAAATTACATTGTAAATAATTAATACAGGCAGTACAGGAACATTATTAACGTACAATTTACCTGTTTAAATATACGACGGGTCTCGTGTATAATCTAACGGGTCGTTTAATCCGGAAAATCTACTTTCACGAAAATACATATATGAAAAAGTAAGCAGTATTGTAAAATTCCTTTTTGTATATCAGTGTATTTAACTACTGGCTCAACGTTAATTAGCGGAACGTACGTTTATAATGCGATGACGTAGTTATGATCGCGTGTCAGCGTCAATACGAGTGTGGCTAGGTGCACTCGGAGCGTTTAACTTATCATCAATTCCGCGGCGAAGATTCGTCGCGTGCACGGTCGAACGTCGATTACACCAGCAACCACCGCTACACGATCTCCTATCTATTATCAGTTTCGCATGAATTATGACACCGTTCGTGCGCCATTCAGCTAAATGTTGCCCTCAACTTCCGAAGGCTGTATGCAAGCCGAGAATGCAAATGTTTCTGAGGCTTAACGAGCAAACTTTCGTGATAACGACCAACTTTCGCCACAGTTCGTTCGACGTTTCTTTTAATCGTTCAATTGCGCTCCCCGAGACTAGCTAGCATCGTACAGTATATCCAAATAAATTAAAAACAAAATCAAATTTAGACTAAGGTTTTTTTGAAAATGGATGAGTACATGTGTGTTTGCGCTGGCGTTCTTAGCTTCCTATAGTGGTATGTAGTCCTTTGTTTTTCTCCTTTGCTCGAGGAGGTCCGTCATAGATTGTAGTCGCGTCATTGTTATTTTATTTTAATATTAAGGCAAATTAAAAATTTAACAATTTTTTCATCCAATATCCGTCTACTTTCAGGTTGGGAATTCTGAAATAAGCCAATACTTATTACAAAGAAATTAATTTCCACTCTGGTTCCCTTTAATTGTTTTCACCGATTCAATGTTCCCAAGGATGTACTCATAAGAAAAGGTTCCTTCCCTTCCTATTACTTTTTACACTCTCTGCTTTATCACTACCTAATTCAACAAGATTCACCTTCCATCTTTCTTTGCTTAAATTTGTCTACTTAACTAGACATGTATTTAAAATTACAATTACGAATATTTTGAATTTTTAGGTTTTTCAGGCTTTCACAGCTTGGATTACTTGAATTGTTAATCAAAGCTTCCAAATTTCACTCGCATCCAATGGTGTTTGCAATTATTGCAACGATTGCTGTACTATTGGCGAAATGTCGGATATGAAAATACATTGGACAGGGCTCAAATAATTCTCGATCTTCATTGCCCGCTTAAGGTCTTCAATTTTTATAATATCCGCTTTATGTACACCATATAGCTGCTCTCGCACTTGAACTGCCCTACATCCCGACGTACTTTTCTCGTAAATATAACAGTAACAATAACGATAACAATATCAATAAATATACCTGTAATCCGCAAATGCTTGCCACCGAGGCTCGACGTTTCTGTCGTGTAGATCGGCAATGGCAGCGACAATCCATCGGAGACCTCAATCCGCGACAGGTCTATTCCCCGCCTTTCACACGTAGCGTTCAACGCCTCCCTGCAACGAAACCGCAAAAATCCTTCATTAACTTTAATATGGACGATCAAGCGTGTTCCATAAATTTGACGAAATCAACGATCGAAATATCTTTTTGGGAGAGACTAACGGGACAATAACTTGGTTATTTCTTTGGGTAATAGCTTCTCGACCAATCCTCACAGCAAATGTGCCTGTGTACACGCGGGTACACCATCTGGCCGAGGCGCGATACATCGCGTTATAATGCCCATAAAGGACGAGCAACTTTGATAAGATTACAGCTGGAAGCCCCGCGTGAGATATTACTCATTATTTAGTGGCGATTATTAAGCGACGTCACGAGCTATGCTTCTCCTCAAAAAATGCTCCGCCTCGTCTCAAGGCCGACACTAAATTCGCGCTGGAATTCCACGGAATTACTGTCCTCGCTGCGCGGGCTATTTACGAGCACGTAAATCGTTCGAAATTTCATTTGCCCCGCGCCACTTTCATTCGACCGCTCTCCTCCCTTATACTCGCGATAATTATTCGACCGCGTGTTTATGTCGCCGATATCAACCGTAGCGGTTTAGGGTACACGTTTAAGGGGTCTTCCTACGTGACCGGTTGAAAAAATCTCTTTTTTCTTTCGCATTTTCTTATAGTTTAATGTCTCGAAAATATGTCCACGACGTTTTAAAGCTTAATTCTCAAAATTGGCAGAGGTACATGCCTTCAAAGCATGCCTTCGAGCTAAGGCTCGAATCTTACAATTTGTCACTGTATTTTCTGCTATTGGTGAATTAGTGGTTTGTAACGTATGTCAAGAAGAATGGAGATTAATGGCGTTAAGGAAATGTTTGGACGGTCGGTGGAAAACTAAGGTAAAGGTACCAGTATTTGACCAGTTAAGAGAAATCCTCCACGCGAACCGTCACTGTATTTTCTGCTATTGGTGAATTAGTGGTTTGTAACGTATGTCAAGAAGAATGGAGATTAATGGCGTTAAGAAAATGTTTGGACGGTCGGTGGAAAACTAAGGTAAAGGTACCAGTATTTGACCAGTTAAGAGAAATCCTCCACGCGAACAATAGTAACCACTTGCTCTGTGATTAAATAGCGAGAGTCGATGCCTGAAGGTACTCTTTAAGCCTTCTAGATGATGTAACAAGACCAATTTTTTAAAAAAGTTACGTTATAAAAATTTTAAAAACATATTTAAAAATTCAGTTATTGCTTCAGAAGTTGACCACTCTTAAAGATGAAAGAACTAGTAATTGACCCTCTTTTCGTTAGTAGTTGACCACTTATACTAGAAGGAGGGTTGAAGCAATAATGTTGGCAATCATTTTAGTATCGTATATTTTTAACAATTACCAGAACAAGTTATAATTAGAATGGAAAGTAGAAATAAAACAAGTTCAATTCGGGAACAGAGTAGACGTTGCGCGTTCTGCTCGATTTCGTGGGCTCATTGATATGAGAAACTACAGCCTTCCACTCATAGTCCAGCACATCAGGCTTCTCTGGCCACTTCCATAATCGCC
>NW_017100152.1:178910-219261 GCF_001263275.1 Habropoda laboriosa | reverse complement strand
TTACCTTAATGAATTTAGACGTCCGTTGTTACTACGCATACTTCATTTCACATGTAATTGTTTGGAAATTTAATCGATAGATGTCTTGGCATGTCAGGTGCACTTTTTCCAAAAGAGTATCACTTATAAAAACCTTATTTTTTACGTTTTTCTAAAAACTGGTCAACTACTGGTACCTTTACCTTACGGTTTGCTATGGAATTTTGCACCGAAGCATTTATATTGTGGAGTAAAAGCAATACAATTTACTAATTTCTTAGCTGTAGCTAGTTGTAACGAAAGCTACCCAGCTATTCTCAAAATTTTCGAGACGATAGGCATAGTGATTGGTCATGTTGCTTTGAATTTTGCAATGAAACGCGTGACTAACCGAATTTTGGTCGCCGAAAAAAGGCACTCGTAGAAATGAAAATTTGGCCTTAAATTCTTTTTATGACGACGAGGAAGGCGTAGGTGCTGTAATAGCAGATTAGTAACTAGGGTATTAATAATGTGGTATTTCGCTTTTTATGTAGTCTTAAACTGTAATTAAAACTTTAAACGCATTTTTCTCGAAACAGCATTTTTTCAAAACGGCTAACATGATTGTCAAAAAACTAGGAGTCCGACTCACTCCAAATTTGTGTCAGGTATATTTAGTAGATTGTTGCTTTATAGTTTGAACTAGAATTGTGCAAATACTTTCAAAATTCAGTTTGTGAGGTCTAAAAAATCATTTTGTTTGCCATTTCTTTATTTCTCAATATTCTTTTATTATTCTAGTTCGGACGATAGCCGCACGTCTACAGATTAAGAATGCGTTTGCATTTTGTATTTTGGATGACTACAACGTCTGATATCGTGTCAGCCATCCGAAAGGATATTTTTCAAGGCGCTCTCTTCACGGCGGTCCTATTTTACAACAAATGGATATTTTCACTTACAAAAAATATTTTTCTGTTCTTAAAAGATGATAGAGTAAATATAAAAATTTGCAGAAGGACACGTGTAGCACTTGCTTTCTTTTAAATTCCCGAAGAATTGAGTTTTTTTCAGCCGTTACAGTAGGAAGACCCCTTAAGAGGGTGATTCTGGTTGTTTCAGGGTCTGTTTCGTCTGACTTTAGTGTAGTTATAGTCAAGGTACAGATTTTAAAGCAACAATCCGTACATTTTCTAACAATCGGTAAAGAATACAATGTTTCACTAACAATAAAATTCAGCGTAGCTCGCTGTGTGACTGTCCACGTTCTGGAGCACAGAATCGTGATAATATAAAGGTGCGAAACGTTGCAAAAACCGACGAGAATAATAGCACGCTGGAGCGGCAGCGGTATTGAAGACTTTGCGATGACTGTGAACTGGCGATGTTTCCAAGACGGTGAATTCGTCCGCCGCGTACAGTCGCTCGTCTTTTATACCCCGCCGAGGGACCGCCACCGACGATCTGGATTGGGGGTTTTCAAAAAGATCGAGCCAACGGATCTGTACGATGCTCGACTCGTGAACGAGACTGGTTTCAGCTCGAACTCGGTTAGTATCGTTGCGCTCCCGATGTGTTAATCCCGGAATTGTCTTGTCCTCTCCGTAAGAATATTTTTCAACTCGTTTATTTGTGGTGGTGCGTGGGTATATATTAGGTCGGTGTACGTTGAAGGTGGTGGAAAAGAAGGTCTCGACAAATGCGGAGGTGTGATTGGATATTAGGAAACTAGCGGAAGGAGAACGCGAGGGTGAAGGTGGTGTGCAAAAGTTGAAATAATTTGGGGAAAAGGGGAAAGGGATAGGAAACATGACCAGGATGCGACTTGAACTGCTTTATGATAGGGAAGGAATTTGTTAGGGGCTAGGAAGACGGCTGGAAAGGACTGTTTATTAATTTATGATGTGTTACTGGCCGGTGGGCTGCGCGACCGGACAGGATCGATCATCGGTGAACGATCGCTCGGCGAGGCTATTACCCTGATGACGTATGGATTGTCAATCAGAGTGAGACGAAGCGATAGAGTTCATTGGCCCGCGGTGACAGTTGGCGGAGTCTAGCCCAGACCCAAACATTCGGCTTCGTGTTTGAGTGAACGCGTGTGCCCGGGGATTAGTTTTTGCCGGAGTCGTTGGGCTCCGGCAAAAACTCTCGCCGGCAACCGTCACCGCGTTCAATTTATAATATTGCTTTTGCAACAGAAAGATTCAAGCGTGTAGAATAAAACGTGGCAAGAATTTTTTTAGAAATTAACAAAATTGGAGAGCTCGCGCAGGTTTGAAGAGATCCGTGCCCTGTACTCGGATTTAAATTATAGCGAATATCTCGAATACTGATAGTCTTACTGATTTGAAATTTCTACAGAATGTTTATGTATGTAATTTCTCTATTGCGTTTTTGTTTCTTATTTGCGCTTCTTTTTAGTGAAACAAGTTTGAAGAGATCAGTGCATCCTGTACATACAGATTGAGCTAATTCTGATCTAACTTCGAATACCAATAGTTTCATTGATTTTGCACATGAGTAGCTTCTTTATTGTGTTAATTATTTTGGTAATTTTATCTGGTTTGTAAGAGAGGGAAAAAATTGTTGAAAACATGAAATACTTACGCCAAGAGGGTGCCTTTCGTAGCAGGTATAAACTCTTCCCGGTCCAGGCCGCCAGCGTCGTCAAATAAGTCGAAACTGACGCTGAAGTACTCGCTGCTGGACACCTGAAAAATATATCCCAGACTTGTTGAAAATTATCTAATTGTTCTGCAAGTTTCTAGAACTACCGTTAGCCCTGTTTGACTAAGAGTTTCGAGTCTGGGTGTCTAACTTTGAATTACATCCGCGTATTACGTAAATGTCCAGGTCAAATTTCACGAAATTGGAAGGGGACCAGGAAACTATTCGACTGTTGCAACCTCGTTGCCAAGTGTTTTTGCAAATTCAGTTTTCTCACAGCATTTTAAGCAGTAAAGAGGGAACATTTTCTCACTCTTTGAAGCTCTCGAATAGGGAATATTCGAGACATCGTACAACCTGCGTTTCACAAGCTATGTCACAGGCCATGTCCGCTAGGCAAATTCTGCAATTTCAAGTAAATGATAAACCATGCAACTCCACGTGCACCTCACGGAAATCGTCGAGACGTGGAGCTGTTTTATTATGGTCGACAGTGACAGGCAATAAAGTACAAAAGGTCCTTTATTTATGAGCCAGTGCTGGTTGCCACATACAGCATGGATCGCCACGATCTTTCCTATGTCACTTAGCTTTAAAATCGTTCCTTTTATTGCCGCTCGTATTTTTCTCATTGCCGTTTAACCGATACTCGCCCCTTTTCCTTTCTTTTCCCTTCGACTCGGGTTGCGAAAGGTCTCAACAGCTTTTTCCCTCTACCCTCGTTGAAATACTGTGACCGTGTATTTTTGCTTCTTCGGGCGATATTCTCTCTCCTCTAACATTCGTCTCCTACGGATTTCCTACTCTTCTTTCGAGCGTACAGCGGATACGAGCTAAATATTTGATCGAACAATTGCAACGAACGTTCCCTCGAAAATTTTTCTCATCAGACACGATTCTGTTGGCCTCTGGATGTTTAATTGATGCGCCTGAGTGAGAAACTTTCTCCATTTACCGCTGGAATCTAATAGATATGAACTGTCGGAGTAGAACTAGGCTGCAAGAGGTTCGCCAAGTAGAACAGTAGCACGAATGGTCAGACGGGAAGAATGAACCCGCGTGGTGGAGTCAATTTTGCAGAATGACGCCACTTTCAGCGGTGTGGCTCAATGCAGAATAGCTCAGGGAAAAACGTGTGCAACGATGGGCCGGGTGCAAAAACAGTCGTTTTCACCGTTGCACTTCACTTTTTACCGGCGTTTTAATTATCGCGAGCTTTCGCGAGGCGACTCCCCATGAAATTGCGGGGATTTTTGGAAAATGTTAATCGAGCGAAAGGATGGAAGTGATAGAGGATTATGAGAGGAACGCGGTAATAAACTTATTAAGCTTCGGACAGCGGATAGCGTGATAGTCGCACGCACGCCGGGTGCCGGGTCAAATATGACCCAATACTAAAATCGTTTTCGTACATGAGCGAATCCGCATTTTTGTATTCTACTAAGCGCTATATTGTTTAAAATGATACAAATATATTGTAATTAAACTAAAAACACATATTTACAATATGAATCTTAAAGCTGGATCAAAGGTGACCCGGCATCCGCCGTCCGAAAGGTTAATACATTATAGTCATACGTAACGAGTACGTATTACATGTGGTGAAGAAATGTAATTTAACCCTTTAACTACAGACCGCTCATCTCAGAGACTAGTCCAAATTTTAATTTCACGATCACAATTATATATATGAAGAATTTTAGAAGCTCTAGCGTTAGACTAGCTTTAATTGACAGCAGGTTGTACACTATTTCCATAGAAAAAATGTAAACTTTTTATATAATATTATAAGCATACTGTTTTAACGTATTGACAGTACGCATGGATATGGCCTCAGTTCCCGCACATTATAATAAATGCACGAGTACATTTAAAAGAGTGTTAAGAGTTAATCAACACCCTTTTTCTTTTATTTATTTATTTAGTTGTCGATTCACATCTCCCGTCATCAGCGCTTGAAAAATAAAAGACGTCGATTCACGTCTTCCGTCAACAACGTGTTAATAAAATATTGCAAGAAAACCTTAACAAACAACGTACGTATATATATCATTAAATAAAATAGTTACATACAATTGATTTTTACAACACAGTGATTTAATAAATAAAATTGTCAAAGTAGGTTTGTAGTCGAGAGTTGAATTACATAATAGTTTCTGTAAAGAGCATACCGGGTGTCTAAATACATACGAACGGCAGTGTAGATTGTTTCCTTCACCTGGAACATTTTCCCGCCTACTCTAGGACAAAATGCTTCGTTACCGGTGTCGTTCGAATTCGACAGCCTCGCCTGATGGAATTTTTATTCCCTCGTCGAATTTTTCATGGCGTACGGTCGTCGAATCGAGGGATTCGGCCTCGGACACGGCCGAAACTTAAATCCAAGCGAATCGATAATCGTGAGCCGGGGATAGAGGTAGAGAGAGAGAGAGAGAGAGAGAGAAGAGTTTCGTTTGCATGATATCGATTCGAGCGGGGCCAAGGGACTCCTTTGCCAATCCTGCTGATATAATTCCACTTTCACATGATAAGAATAAACGCTTCGTCCGTGATAGAACTGCACACGCGTTCGTTACGTCTTGTGAAAGCAGTTTCTTTCAAAAATTCCTCTTGTAAGTGGAACACGGTAAACGGGGCCAGTCGTTGGAAAATTGTTCATCGACGAAGTCGAAGTCGCAGGTTTCATCGGTTCAAATCGATCATCCCTTTTTTGCCACTCCCTTCTTGCTCCACTTTCAACGCTCGTCTTCCTTCTTCGACAGCTTTATACACTCAAATGTACCGAGTTACCGTGTTCCTATTTTCTTTCAGTTCGTAAAAGCAGTGAAAAAATGTTGCACGTAGGAGAGGTGGAGAAAAGGGGAAAACCGTTTGCAATCATTGCACGAGCAAAACAGAGGCATTTTCATAGGTTGAAATGCAATTTCGTTCACGCGGTACGATTTATCCCCCGGTTGGCTTACATAATTAGAGAATGGGGAATGGCAGTTGTTCAACATGCAACACACGCCTTTGATATCGATTCCCCCCTTTTCTCTTTTCTCTCTCTCTCTCTCTGCGCGACTCGCGAAAACGCCGAAACGACGTCGAAGCGGCGCGTCGCGACGGCTCAAGTGCTCCAATTTTTCCTCGCAAGCTGACCGAGTTTTCCGATATTTCTTCCCTTAGGACGGGGCTCTAATAAACGGACAACGGCTGTGCCCGCGTTTGCATAATATACCGCGACCTTTTTGTTCGCCGGAGTGACGACCACAGCCTCTTTCTTTGATCAAATCCACAGGTACTTAATAATGGAGCCGTGGAAAGAGCGTCTGGCCTCTCAGAGAAGGAATTTCGGGAGAAAAATGGAAGAAACTCGATGGGGAACGTCAGGCATAGAGAAGGAGCGAAAATTAATTCTCTCACGGATGAATTTTTAGAAACACGGAGGAATTAGAGTGTCCAGGAAAGGTGAACGAAATTTTTTAGTCACAAGTTCTCCACTATTCTGGTGCTTTTCTGCCTAAAATTTATGCTCGGAAAAGTTCATAGCATTTGCGGTGGTAGGAGTAAAAAGTTTCACTCTCACACACAAAGTTCGAAATGAAAAAAAAAAAGAATAAAGAAAGAAGAAATTTTTGCCTGAAATAGAATGAAAAAGAAAATGTCACCCTGAAACTCTGGAAATAAAGAAAAAATGAAATAGGGAAAGCTGAGGACAGGAAAGAGGTGAATATGAATTCTTTCACGAATGAATTTTCAGAAATACAGAGGAATTATAGAGTCGAGAAGAAGGAAGTAAGGTTTTCTACTAATCTGGTGCTTTCTACCCTAAAATAAAAGCTTGGAAAATTTCGTAATACTTCGCAATCTGTGGTAGGTGAACAAAGTTTCACTGTGAAACTTTAAAAATCGAGGAGAAGGTACAAGAATGAAACGTTGTCCCTGCAAATTTTCTCACTTTCAAAGGGATTAAAGATAACATTCCATTCCAACCGCTCTAACGCTCGTTCAGCAAGCAAATTCCATTGCACGGGAAGCTCGACGAGTCGCGCGAACAATCGTTCGTTTCATTCGACCAAACATGGAAACAGGGAGGCGCAGTGAAACGTTTGCACCGAATTCTCTTGGTTGAAGACCAGTTTGTCGAGCGCTTCAGCGAGATCGCCTCTCTGACCAGACGGGATTACAGTGGACGCAGGCGAGTGGCAGGTGTTTGGGGGCGATTGGTCGCTTAGCAATTCAAATGGCGGCTCCTTCTAGGCGACGAGCTCCTGTCCCGCTCGTTAACTCCAATGGAAACGATAAAATGTCTGGCAAGGTGTTTCACGAACGCGTATAATGCCAACGATTACAAGGCATTTGCGTCAGTGACGAGAGTGTTTCGTTTCGTTTCGTTTCGTTTCGTTTCGTTTCGTTTCGTTTCGCCTGGAATTAATTACCCCACCGCTCTACGCCCCTTAATTCTCTTCTTCTTCTTTTTCTGGCGTGTACCTCTCAAGGACAACCAAGGTGATTTCACCAAATTGCCCCTTTGTCTCGTGTTCATTTGTATTCAATTTTCTTGCGCACAGGTTTGCCCGCGGAATATCTGTTTGGACCGGTTCCAGGATGCTTCAGAAAACGATAGAGAGATTGGAAGATTCCAAGTGACTAGTGCTTAGGTTTCTTTTTATGTTTCACGGAATAGTGATGCACTTTGTTGGTGAAAAAGTTTAGAATTATTTGGCAATTGGATGAGCGTGCAATTCTTTTTTATGTTGTTTTATGGAATAGCGATGCACGTTGTTGGTGTAAAGATTTGGAAATATTAAGGATTTTTAGATGACGTTGAGCAAAAGATTTTTACCACCGTATAAAATTCTATCGCAGATGTAAGATAGAGACGAGTGATTGTAAGTTGTTAGGTTAGGTCACGACAATTTCCTGCGATGTATCTTAAAAATCAGATCGCGGAGGAAATTTCAATAATTCAATTGGAAACTTGGAATAAAATCAGTCTTCTTTCATTTCCTTCTCTAACGATTTTACGTACTTTGTCTTACAGATCGTACCATTGCTATGGAAAATTGGAAATGAAGACCCCCTTTCCTTCGTTTTACTATGTTTCAATTACTATTTTATGGCACGCTGTATCAGTCAGCCGGTACTTCTTGATTTAAATAGAATCGAATCGTAACTGTCGAATTGGCAGCAATTCCAAGAGTCACGGAACACGTTACTCCGTATAACAAGATCTTTCGTTATTCCGTCCTGGTTTTCCCATGTAGCCGTAAAAGAGATCCGGCGGAAATGTCGGCGTGCTCCGGCTAAAAGCTTTAAAGGATCGAATGTAAGTCTTTTCGGCTTTTCACGCCGCCTGGCTTTCTCACGTTTTTCATTCTCCTTTTTTTACAAGCACCGTGGAATAGAAGGTGGATCCTCGGACCGTCTCCGATTCTCCACCTTTCTTCCCTGTGTCTTATCATAATAAATCTCCTTGAACCGCTTGAACTTCTTATTTATAGCCTTCTGTTCCTCGTTTCGCCCCCCTCGCGAATCAATCAAACGCTTCACGAATCTTCCTCTTATTTGCTCGAAATATTCATGAAGACTGTTCGTAAGCGATAATAGAACAATACTTCGTTCGTTAATTTCCTTTAGCTACGGCTGATTTGACTTCGTCGGAAGTTTCATTTGCATGGACTACTTCGAGAAGTTCTCAGTAGTATAGGCATTCTTCTAGTCAGACACTAAGATTAATTTCTCGTCCGGCATGTACACCGGGATTGTTTGCTGTTATTGATCGGACGGGGAAACAACACGGACGGAACGCAAAGGTTACATAAGCCCGCGATACCCCTAAAATTGGGACACCTTTTAATTGTTGAATGAAACCCGAATTAAAAGGAACCCGCCCCTCGCGTTTCACGGTTTCCATTGTCTGCTCAGCTTTATTATAAAAATGTATATTCAACGTAGCTTCGGAATTATAAATATTGCTGTGGTGACAAACACGTACGTACTTCTTTCGGAATATCTAGGTACGAAAATTTTCAAATCGATTCGCAAAATTACGGCTGCTAATTTTCCACGATTTTAGAAAATCAAAGATAAAAATCTATATAAATTGATGTTTAATCGAATGATTTTGGTTTCTCACTAACCTGAGACCGGGACAGCTTATGCCTGGTGCGGTTTTGATGGCCACCCTCAATGGACGGTGCGTTGGGCACCAGGAAACGCGGGTTACTCTCGACATTTTGGGGGTGGTGCTGCAATTGCTGAGGTTGATAATGGTGGTGAAGATGATGGGGTTGCTGTTGTGAGGGACCACCCCCCAGATGGTGCTCCCCCGTGTCCAGCATGTTGCTGCCCAGAGCGTCCAGCTGGGTCAACGACCTCGAACGCACCTAGAAAAAATCAAAATTCCATCCTGGTTATAAAAAATATTTCCCATGAGAAATATTCGGATATACTACTGAATAACATTTGAAATACAACAAATATACAGGAAGAGTTTTTCAAATTTAAACTATTGCCAGTTGATTGAAAAAAATATTGGTATACATAAGAAGAAATGTGGCTGTTGACTGAAGCAGCGTACGTGAAAGTAGAACAGGTCCGCATTCGATCAGATCGAATGTAAGTAGAATACTGGCGTGTGTGACCGAGCAAACAAGAACAGGAAGGAGCAATATTTGTACGGAGAAATGAAAATTGGGTCGCATGTGTATTATGCTATCCTTCGTGCTATCAGAAGAAACCTGTATCGAAGTAACCTAACAAGGGAACAACCCGAAGTGATAATCACAAATATTGCTGTAACTTTGGTGTATGGTAATACTGAAAAAGTATTTGACACGTACTTTTTTTTTTGGCAATCGTCTACGTTGAAGGGGTGAAAATGCCTTCAAAGATGTGTGTAACAAACGTACTTGGTCAAAATTATTTATTATATTTTATTTTTCACACTTATCGTTGAAAAATAGAAAATTCGGTTTTCGAGATATTAGATTAAATATGTATACTAGCTCCAACTTTCACAACGATTATCACCCCTTCGAATATTTGTCGAATGTCGAATATTTTTTCAAGAAAATCCCTCCCCCGTAAGACCACACACGTCTTGAGTATTATCGAACAATTAAAAGAGGAAAAAGAAAAACACGTATAAAAAAAAAGGGAAAAACATTCGTGTTAGAGAAGCAGGTCAGCGAGGGTGATCGATCAGTAGAACGGTATCGATCATCCCTCTCGAGACCCTTCGTTATCTCGATCCATCCATTCTTTCGTGCTTTTATCTAAACCTTTTTTCTTCGTTCATCCACTCCTACCCCCCGACTTTCTCTCTCACGATCGACCTGTCCCGTTGATTTCATCGTGTTCCCAGCAGCACTCGCGGTGAATCACCGACAAAACCGACGCGGGAAAGATGTTAATGGTCCCGTCGGCATATAACGATCCGATATTGATTTCATCGTTTCAGCGAAAACGCGAGCGCTAAGTGCTGCTACGTACAGCTTCAAGTCTCGAAATGGCCATTGGAAATGATGCTGCCCACTACTATCCAACAACCATCGACACTCGTCCAGGGAATCGAACGGCGCGGCTTGGGGAACATTTTAAACGGTATCAAATGTCGAACGATCTTTCTTTGCTAAGAAAATATCTTTCACCGTTCTAGGATATTACCTAAGGAATATCGTCGATTCTTTTTTCAATCATTGAAACTTTGCAAAGCTTGCAAAAAATTTAAAATCATTTTTCTGCGGATTATTAGACCTTACTGTTGGAAATTTTATGGAAGCATTTCCCATAGAGAGTATGAAAAGATGTAATAGGATTAAGATTAAAATGTATGCGAGGATTAGTAGAAATTTATTGCTGCTGCCTAAAGGAATATCTCGTTTTGTTTTACCTCGTTTTAACTGCAGACATTTTCTTGGATCTATTTTGTCGGGAAAATTTTGTACAAAATATAAAATATAAACGCGACAGAAACGAGTAAGGATTAATACCCATATTTTGTAATGAGGCTGACATCGAAATGGGGGTCAGTGGATTTACGACATCCTCTGATTTCACCTCTCAATTATTTATCGTCGCTATTGAATACACCGCATGATAAATTGAAACAACGGGGTGAATTCACTGTGATTTAGATGCCAGGCAGTATGTAATTATTACGGCGAGCGTAAGTAGAACGAGCACGCGTACGGTCAGGCCTCGCGAAAGAATAACAAAGTATTTCCATCTGTCACCATCCAGAGGGAAAGTATCCGGTGATGAAATCGTCTCGAGTAGAATATTCAAAGGCGATGAAAAATGGATACGACGAAAAGAAAAGTTCTTGCTGTTAAAGTTGAGAAAAAAGGAAAAGGGAAGGAAAGGAAGTGAGATGAGCAGGTAAGTGATGGTCTTACACGAGGTATTCACGGTAAACCAAGCACGTTGTTACGGGTCCCGGCAATTTTTCACGAACAAGATAAACGAGTATTGGTGAAGCGCGTCAGATTTGCAATAAATTAATCTTGGATCATCGTGTTAGTTACTGTCCACGGTAGTGTGCTTCCTGATAAATCAAATCGTTGAACCGATGCACGTTTCTTCGAGGTGGAAAATTTTTCACCGACCTGTATTCATATTTTATCACGTACCCGTTTGTGTTACACACTCAGAATGTACCTTGGAATATTGTATATAGAATAACTCTGAATCGAAGAACGAAGAGGTACGATGGAAGATGTTCCGGTAAACATATGTGTACCGAAAGAAGGAAAATATATCAAAATCGAGGAAGGATCATTTTTTCGTATTGCAGAAAATTCGTGGTTCATTTCGTACGTGTACGTTTCCATAGAGGGAAGGTAATTAATCAGAGTGACGTTTGCACATCGAGAATTTAATATGGAAAGTAGGTCGAGCGGCCTCTTAAGATACGGTAATCAGAACTTCCATCGAAACATCCTTCGACATTTTCCCCCTTCGGTTTTGATCAGCATCGGAATCAGCATTCCCCTTCCGAATATTCCTTCCCCGTACCATCTATGCAGATTAACGTCAGCCACAACATTCCAGGACGTTGCATTAATCAGCCCTAGTCAAATGATCCAGGTCCTTTGCCTTGCGACCTGTGTGGCCATCTTGGGATATCTTGTATCACGTTCCATGAATTTTAGACAGACTTTTAAACGGTGCTCCACACAATTTAGTGTTAAGCACATACTTTCCAGTGTACCTTGAAAATTTTCACAAAATTTGCCTGTATCAAAATTAATTAAATAGGTTTTCTACCTAATTAATAAAATTAGGTAGAAAAATTTTATTCTGTACTATTACACTAAATAAAATTTTCTAAATATAGGTTTCATTGCTTAAAAAGTAACTCGACTACTTTCACGATACGAGTTTCGAGAGAAGCTTTCATTTCACAGGAAAAGTAAAACATTTTGCGAGCAATAATCTGAGCAGATTCTAGCGTGGACATTTCTCAAAAATAATACGCGAGGCAAAAGTTCACGTGAGACAGGGAAAGTTACGACTGGGGCCTCGACAAGGGCAGACGCAAGGGAAACGAACAGTCATTTCTCAGACGTACATATATTACAGGGAAGAGGATGAGTATTACATTTGACCGTAGCTTGTGACACGCGTGTCGCTTCGGTACTCGTTTCCAAGCTATACTGCTGCTTCGCAATAGCTTTGAAACACACGAGGTAGAGGAAAAACAGTGACATTTTTATATTGTAGAAAAAAAACTGTACGATCTTCTTTCGTGCGATATTTTCAACGGTATTGTGGGCTTTGCAATTAATTTAATGGAATAACTATGTACACGACCCGATGCTCAGATATTCGCCAAATGTTTTATCATATAAGGTCCGTGATAATTCCATATTCCGTGAGTCCCGAGTGAAAAATAAGACGGTTTTCGATGCCTCCGGCGCACTACACATTTATCTCTGAGGAAAAAAATCGAGGACACTTTTTTGCTTGTAAAAACATCGTCATAAATTCGGAGCGAACTTTTTTTTCTTGTACTCGAGCTTTTTCATCTGCAAAGTGATCGAATATTTAACAGTCGATTCTCAACCTGGCAAACATAATTTTCCTTTATTTTATTTACGAGAGCTTCAGCTCACTAAATAATGTTTTCTCTCCAGTGAAAAATATTCTCATATTTCCTATTTACATACACATATATTGTTGAACTGGATGTATTCTTGTGGAATAAATCGAGAAGAAAAGAGACAAGATTGGAAACACGTACAATGGAATTTTGTGCACTTTCCTCTTCCCTAATAGTTTACACACCCGTGTATCGGACACCGACCTAGTTTCGTACATATTGGTAGCCCGCATGGGAAAAATATGCGGCTCGTTTTTCAAAAGAATCGCCAAGCGTTTTTTTAACACGCCCCTTCTGGCGCGACCAGGTGATTTCGTATTGCTCTCTTCCCCACCCGCTGCGTGCGTATATCTGTTCTTTTTTTTTTCGTCCAATCGACCGCGTGTTTTTAGCCTTTATTCGTTCCACCGAAACGTTTAATTTCCGGAATCTATTACAACACGTTTCGCTGTGCAACTTCTTTAGGTTCCGTTGTGTTTGCAATCTATTAACACACAGTGTCGGGCGATTGTTTGAGTGGGATGAGGGGAAATACGATCTGTATCAGCTAAATCTTGTGGTTTTACCGAAGATGCAAAAAAGCTTGGAGAATCGAGGGAAAGATGAGAACAGTAAAAATTCGTTCTCAGGGAAAACAGTTCCCGGTCGTTTGAAATGCAGCTCGCGGTTGCTGCGACTGGGAAATAAGAATTCGCCTAAAAGCTACTTTGTGCACTCCGTTGTCACCGTTATCTTCGACGACGGATTGCTCTAGTTTCCTTTTCTACATTCGTATAATTCTGTACATTCACTTTTCTTCACCACTTTTCCATTCATTCTTCCCTTGAATACTCTCAAGATTTTACCTGCCTCTGGCTGACTTACACGTGGCGGCACAGAACCGTGCAATTTCCACTTTCTCTTGAACTTCTATTCTAAAGCTTCCTCTCTCCGCAAGTTTCATTCTATCTCTGTTTTCCACATTTTCACACTTTATATACGATTTCTCACAGAATACAGTCCTTAAGTTACCGGTCGATGTTATAAATATTTATTGTTGGAAATAAAATGAAATTAAGCGCGAGACCACCTTACAGGTATTATGTTGCAGTTCCACGTTGAAATTACAATGGAAGCACGTGTAAGTTCATTCTACTTGCACTCCTTTGTAGCTCGGCCATTCCTCGTGCGCGCCCTCGCACATTCATTCTAAGATCCACGTGGACCATTTGCCACGTATCAAACTTCGACCGCTGTCGAAAGTTCATTCAAATATGTACCTACTGGAATTTTGACAATCTCATCCGGTTGAAAAATTAATTTACCCTAATTTCTCTAAAAATGAAAATTTGAAGAAGACCCTCGCTACTTTGGTAACTGTAGAAAGAAGCACCTGTCTACTAAACGTTTCCGTGGAACTTAATCCACGTTAGGTACGCTAAAAACATCGGCGTAAACGTTGCAAACAACGTTGGTCATTAATCAGAGGAGGCTCGACAGCGTAACGTGGTTCGCGGGATTCCATCCCTTTCGCGTCGTGCGCCGCCAATCATTCATGGCGCCTGCCATTTTCTGACTACTAGAAGCGGCGCATAGTATTTCAAAGTAGACGTCTGACCGCGCAAAACTATATAAGTGTGTCGATCATTGCGAAGAAGTAACATGATTAACGATTACGACTTATTTATAGTACTAAATATTCAAATACTAATATTTAAACTCAGCCAATCAACTTCAAACTATTTAAAATTTGAATTCAGTCAATGCAATTAAACAAAGCACTATTCAAATTCAGCAAATGAAATTCAAACTATTTAAATTTAAATGCCTAGGACTATGTTAAACCATAAACGATGCTCCTGTAGTCTGCAGGGCTGTTCACGAATAAATGATCGAAATTTTAGGTTTCGCACAGACAGACAGCTGTTTTGAAACACTGTGCGGCGCCGCGGCGTGATACAATTACCAGTCTGCCTCCCTCCGCGCAAACAAATGAAACGGCCGGTGATTAGCGAGTAATAAATGACAGAGACCGACTAGCCTGGGAATTTCATTAGACGATTCCTTGCCCCGGCCGGTTTTCCATTTTCCCCCTCCTATCTTTCAAAAGGGAGGGAAATTCAAGCTCGAAGCAGGACGAAGTATGGAAAGTCGACGGGTAAACGTGAAAGCTGGTAGAAATAAAGAGGACGAGGCCGCAGGCTAGACGAAGTGCGAAACGTTGAAACGATTGCTCTTGGTTAATGGGTAATTTCGAGGTGCAGATGGAGAGCCAAGCTTTCGGTGAAATTCGACTTGAAAAAAAAATGTCAAACCTCCGGTGGAATAACTGAGGTCGTCGATACAGGCGATTCTTCGTTTTTTCGTATTTTTTTTTTTTCATTTATTTATTTCATTGGATAGCGACAGAGAGCGAGCTGTCCATTTATCACGTAACACGAACATGAATATTCTTGGTGATCCAGTAGAGCCAACCGGACACTCTCGTATAGAATGTGATGTATTAGGCTTCGCGTTCGACTTTTTCATTCCGTTGTTCTCTCACACGAGGTCGCGTCGATGACTTTCCACACGATTCGTTCGAATTTTTCCCCTTCTTTCCCGGGTTTTGTTGTTTCGAAATTGCGTAAAACGTATTAGCTCGATGGAAATTCGTTCCCGTTTGATGAATTTGGTCCAGTAGCCGCGTGAAAATTGGAGCGATCACCGGAACACTGGTGCGTTTAATAACTGGCTCACCTCGCGTGGATCTCGTTTCAGTTAACTCGCGGACAAGCTGCAACGAACGGGGTGGAGCGGCGAAAATAATAGAATATACTTTAGTTACCAGATGAAAGAACGGTGACACATTTCTCTTTATTCACTTATCTTCTATGCTCGTATATTCTAACAATAGTATTATCACGCGAATACTCGAGTAGAAAGCACGTTCAATTTGTCGAACACGCTTTTCGACTTTTCGAACAAAGTAACCTCGACGATTCCGGAAACGCACATCCACCACGCAGAAATTCATTTCTTCTCTCATCCGTGGCAATTGGATTGCAGTCTGACTTCGTTAATCTCGCTTTAATTGTGCTTCTTAATGCAGCAAGCAATCGCGGCTGGTATAATTGGAAAATGGCTGGCCGCGCGAACGAACTCCAAGAATCCAGATTTATCCTCGTGGTGCTAGAGCTCCTCGAGGTTCGATTGCATGAGCAAATAAAATTTCCACGATGAAAACGGGAGGGGAATAGGATAGGATAAAATGGCAGATATCGCAAGAGTGGTGGGAAGGTAGCCTCGATAAATTTGCAAATCTGGTCGTGACAGCCGGGCCACGGTTACCGATTCACCGGAAACGAAGAGAAACTTGTTACACAGTGTTGAATGAACGACCCGACAATCGTTTCGAACGATTCACGATCAAGATATTACGGGGCCACTCGACCTTTCAAAGAGTTTCACGATGGAGGTGTGCACTCTCATAGATCGTGTTTTTTTTTTTTTCTGTGAAAACGAGGTTTTCCCCTCGATTCTTGCGAGCTGAAACCTCGAAGGGACGCGCGCCATTTTATTTTCGCGGAAGAGAATAATCGAATGTTCTACTAAATGGGGAAGTTATAATTGAAAACGTCAGACAGCGTTCATTTATAACATTACATAGAATATTTCTTCTGCAAATTTATTGAAATTCTTTCTTTCGTTTAAAATTTATAATTCTGTATTAATTTAGGTTAGGTTTCTCTTCTACTATAATACTGTATTATAGGATATGCACTTCGTTGTCTATGTGTTTTAGGTTCAGAATGAACAATTTAATGCGAGAATACAAGTGACTAATATAAGTAACAAAAAAGAAGAAAAAAATAGAAGTGACAAAGGAAATGACAATGCGATATAACCTATGACCGTTCACTCTGCTCGTTCAACACACTCTGTTCTCTCGTTGCAGACGCTCGCTAGCACACGACCGATTATTGTGCGCCCTTTGTTTGGCGCGCTCGTCGACGCGTCCACGTTGCCAATCTAGTAATTAAAAATTCTCTCAATTTCAAAAAAATTTTCGTTATTCTGCAATACTACGAAACTGCAACATAGTAATTATTCTCATAGATGGTTGGAAATTGTACTTTTAATTTTTGCAAACAATTTATTGAGTAATTTGATCACGAGAAATCCGCGGAAATTCGCGCGCACATTGTTCCGTAGAGTTGATTTTCGAGCAACAAAGTACTAATGAACGACCGCGGCGATTAAATCGCGGAATTTCGAGTCGATTGTCCGACAGCGTTCCAATGGAAAAGTGTGCGAACGTGGTCGTTGCACGGGATACATATGAATAAAGGCTTAATTGACGATTGCCTGCCCGGTTGAACGATTAGGTTCGCCGAACGTAAAATTAACATTTCCGCGGCATTGGCCAATGCATGCTATTGTCCGACAGCGTGCAATTGATCGATGAACAACAAACCAGCCACGGTTCTCCTACTTTTATCGGGGTCAACGATGCTAATTAAATCGCGAGAACTAAGTGGAAGTATTCAACGTAGCATACCAATCTCTATTTCCCACGTAGTAAAAATTTCAAATTTCGTTGTTTCAACGTTTTCCCTCGAACACGCACGAAACTCTTTAAACCCTTTAAACTATCGTTTCGTTGTAATAATTCCACCATTTTCCTCGATTCGAATGAAAAATAATCCAGTGTGAGAAGGATCTCGTGGGTTATTTAAATTAATTCAAAACGAGCTTACGGGACATGAAAGTTTCATAAGCACTGAATATTTCGTGTCTTGTTTCGTGAAATGATATTACGATCGTGGATTAAATATCGTAGTTTGTACGTACACGTATTACGTATGTAGAATTTACAGACGGTATTAAGTCGACAAACGGTTTTTCCTTATTTCCTTTGTGTCGTATGCGCGACAGTAACCAGATTAAGATCCGATGCATTCATGCACCGAAGCGACACACCGGATAATTCATCGCAAGCACTGTCTGTAGACATTAATTACGTACGATTACGGAAACAAAGGCTCGTAACCCGCGGAAGCTATCTTTAACAGCGTTGCAATGCCAACCTCGAAGCGGCTCTTCGCCATAATAATGGCCCTTGTCGCTTAATGATCGAGAAACTACTAGCATTAACGAGTGCTTACGTGTGATAGTGATAGTAATAAGTATGCCTTCATTGGGCAAATTGTATGTGAATAAGGTACATCTGTAATTTGTACAATGTGTTATTGTAAACAGAATCTTTGAAGTAGTGAATATTTCATTTAAGAGGGTTAACGCACACCGTGGTGCGTTAAAAAAAAAAAAAGAGGAAAAGTTCGAGAACTCTTTTCATAGAAAACCGCTAAATAAAAAGTTTTCAGAGGATACAAATGTATCTTTCAGCTTTCTTCTGCAATTTTCAAAAAATAAAAATGTTACAAAACGGAAGAATTATTCTCTAATTGCGAATAATGCATGGCCTGATTCAAACGAATCGTAATAAATTCTTGGTGCATCAATTTCTTTTTGTAACATTTTAGAATTTCACAAGTCTAAAAGTTCTTTAAATAAAAAGCACCGAATCAGTGGCGAAAGCAAAGTCTACTACTACAGACTACAAGCGCTGAAGAAGAGAGGCACTTGATCGATACCACAGTGGAAACGTAGCTATAGCAAGTTCTCACTAGCGTGAGCTGCAACACTATGCTACCAACGTGAATCACAGCACTAAGTCATCCTTCAGATCACGGTAGATTAAAATACCTAATCTCTTACCAGAGAAACACCTGAGTCACGTAATCGATACGAAGAAATCATTGCACACCGTTGTTGTGGGTCACTATTTTAAATCGATCTAGGACAACGATATACGATCGTGAATCATAAGGTGTCACATAGGAAATATTTGTTCGTCTTGTTGCAAAAGTAAGGAAAAAAAAAAATGACGTGGACCATTTGATCGAATTGTCAGAGAACGATGTGGGTCACAGTGGTTAAGTGTCACGCGGCGACGTGGGTCACACGAGTGAGCTGTCAGAGGCTAATATGGATTAGGGAGTAAGCCTCCGCATAGGGACGTAGGTCACGGGATTGGATACGTGCGCGAGACCAAGTAGAATAGGCACGTGCGTCGTCAGACCTTCGCGATAAGTAAGCCGTTGATCCCTGCGCGAAAGATGGACACTGGGAGGAGATGGACGGTGTCCTACCATGCGATAACATGCAACGAATGTCGCGGAAGAAGAGAAACTTTCTCTTAACAAACGGCGAAACAGAAAGAGAGAGAGAGATGCTTGCCTGACGAAAGCTTGAGTTTTTCCCTGAAGCTGCCACTCACGAATAATTTTAAATGATAATATTATGCTTTGCTGTTCTGGAGGTACTTAAATTTTATATTTTATTTAGGACATTTAACAGGAAGATAATTTTGTTCCATTTAATACTCTGAATACTTTGTTTTTCAGTAGTACAAGACAATGATTTAGTAGGAATATGGATTTACTCATTGATTCAAATGAAGCACAACTAACAGTTTCATTAATTTTTATTTACAATACCGTTCTGTAATTTCATTCTTCGACTACGTCCATATTATAATAATAAAAAAGAGAATAATTTATGTGTCTAAATTACAGCTGTGTTTACCTCAAAATTCCCCACTGAACAATAAAATAATTCTTTCAAAGCAAGCTAGAATAGTTTCATTGACATACGTTCTGCAGAACCCCAGTAGACCAGACCTTTTTATGAACAAAATTGTACGAGTTAGATTAGGTTAAGGAAAACATAGTCTTCCTCGAATTAATTCACGCGAACTTAATGTGACAAGTGCAGCCTGTCACAACAGTGTACTATATCGCGATAAAAATTCTGCAAGGCACTAATGACCAGCAATGAAGTAAATTCCCACGGGGCCATTAACGCTCTCTCGCTTGCGGAAAGTTTACTTCGCGATTCGCCCAATTCACGAGCTAACGACCGTACAGACGATAACGAAGTGTGTCCAACATTTCTTTTTACCCTCGTTACTCAGAAAACGGCCAAAGTTGTCCTTTTTCGATAACAATTTCGCTGTTATTCGACGAGAGACGTTATCGACGAAAATGTATTATAGAAGACAGGCAAGGGGGAACTACCGATGTTGAATTTATAGTGGAAGCGCATCGTTTAATTACGGTTAAGTCTGCGTGAGCATCGAGTACTCTACGCGAGCAAGGGGTGAACGACAGACGGTTTCTCCTTACTACGCTAACCACACGTTGATTTATGCCAGCCAGTGGCGTCTACTGCCGACAAACTCATAACTCTTGTATAATCGTTGCTATTATTTCTATCAGACGACCAATGAAGTTTTTAACGTATAATTATAACGTTAACAGGAAGCATTATAATTATAACGTTAATTTAGAACTTTTTTAATAGTGATTATTTTCACGTAGAAAAATTTTTAAATGTACCTCAAAGGTAAGTGAGTACGTGTGAGAAATTGGAGCTTAAAAGGACTCGTCGTTTCTTAAGGAAACAATCACAAAGATTGTCAAATAATTCTGATCTTCCATTCAAGAGAATTTGTAAATGTTTTGGAATCTACATTACATTTTAGAATTCCTTGCTTGTCAGAATTCTACAAAAGTCGATAAACGATTCCAAAAGGAAAATAGAATAGTCCTTTGGTCCACGTTGTAGTCATCATCCCACGTTGCTATTGTATCACTTTCTTCTCTTTACACACTTCCTATGTGAAATGCCCTATCTGTGGGAAGGATCTGGTTTAGAGGAAAAGAGGCTGCGAAGAATTAGCTGGAAGCTCGATATGGTCCAAGGATCATTAGCGTTTTGCCATTTTAACGGGCATCGCTGACAACACAAGCGTGCCTCGCCACAATATTCCATCCCGTGGCCGCGCTCTTCTTTCTTCTCCTTTTGCACAAGCCTCAATCACCCGTTGACCCGTAAAAAGCTGCCTCGTCGTTGCTTGTACGCACAAACAATGCTGCAGAGCCTCAATGCGGTTCTCCTTGTGCCACGCGGGACACTCTGAAGACGAACTGTAATGTTTCAGAGTGAGAGAGATAGGGAGAGAGAAGAAAATTTTCATTAACTTCTCGTGGAAAATGTGACGTTCCCACAACTTTCTTCGACTTCTTCCACAAGCAGTCTTATCTAACAGCATCCCACAGAGTTTCACCTACTCCCTGTCAGCTTTGCTGAACGAGAATGTCTAGAAACTTCTCCTTTTGGCGATTATCCTTGGCGAGTAACGTGAAACTTCTTTAGTAGGTATATTCAGAGGGGCGCGTGGGAGAATTTATTTAAACATGCACGAGTAAATTAAACTCCATTTCTAATAACTCATAACTTCTTCTAGAGATTGTAGTATTAAATTACGTATGTAATCATAAACGCAAAATTTCAAAGTTCTACCTTGTAAAGTCAATAGTTTTCTAACAATAACACACTGAACAAGTGAACGCAATTATTATTATCATGGAAATATGGTTTCAGGTCAAGTGACTACAATAACTTCCAACAGCGAAAGGGTTGAAGTGCTTAAAACGAGTTATTTTAACCTCCACCCATTCCCAGCTACTACCACTACGAGATAATTCAGAAAAATGAACTATTTACTAATCCATCTGACGAACCATCACAGAACGGACTAAATTTCCGGAATAAAACCACGGATATCCCTTAATCCTTTCACCCAATGGAGGCTGGATGCTGGAAGACCGAAGAAGTTGTATTCTGTCCAAGTTACAGCCCGATAATTGCGAGCGATACGAGGGCTGGAGATTATTTAATACAAGGCTGAGCCACTATTGACCCATCGTATCCATCCAGTAAGGGAAGAAAATATTTTTCATCGTTTTCCCCGAAGGCCTCCATAAGCGTCCCTCGTTTACGCGCATCTTCCCGCGTTTCTCGAGCCAACGTCCAAGATTGGCGGCCAAGGATACGTCAATATATCAGTAATCTGGTTAAACATTCCAAGCCTGCGAAAAGGAGGATGACAACGACCTTCTCTCGTTCATCTTTCTTTTGTACTTTCTTTCTCTCTCTTTCTCTCGGTCTTCCATTTTACCTATCGACAAGAGAACTATAGGAAAAGAGGAAGAGCTGAAGAAAGGCTGAAAGGTCTTCCAGATGACGAATCAATTTTGACTGTATCTATGCAAATAGCGGTTTGGCGACAGGGCAGTCTAGTCACGTGGCCCAAAGCAGGATATCCATGTTCGAAACGATGGAAAATGGAAAATTCCGCGCTCGTTCGTTCCTGGGACAATGAATCGTGGCCATTGAGGGAATCGAGGACGACGCCGGGGATATTGCTTTTCGCGGTTCATTTGGATCGTGTTTTCCTCCTCCCCCCAATACAGTAAATTCTCTACAAGAGTCAGTAAGTTTGGATTCTACAAGTGACAGTATAGATGGTCCTACGCCTAGGCTGCGTCATTGCTGCGCCCATGTTATCCCGCTCGCAGTCAGTCAAGCGTGTAACGCTACACCAGTCGGTTTCCTTTATGAGATTACACGGCTCGTCAAATCATAATAGAAAAATATAATTTCTTTAATTTTACTTTTTTTCACCTGGAATTTTTTTTAACATGTTGGTGAGATTTTTCTGATGAAAATGATATCAAACACGATATAATTTGAACAACATTTACTTATTAACACGTTCACTGTCGCGCCAAATTTACAGGTTGCAGTCAGGCGGCCATAAGAAAATACATTTTAAGCATAGGATTATAGTATTATGCTTTATAATTTATTTTTTCAATTGAAAATAATGTCTAGCTAGCTACGACGTTCAAAACTTTTAGTTGACAACATTTATTTTATTTTAATTATTCTAAACATTTGAGGCACTCACTGATGACCACCATGGAAATATCGAGGAAACAATCTAATGTTAATACTTATTGAGTGATTAATTTAATTTCATAATATATCGCTTTGGATGAATTACAAAAACTTAAAAAATAGATTAAAAATAACCATAGTACAGCTAAATTTATCGTGTTAAATAATTCTTTTTACACGAATCAACAATGTATTCAACGTTTGTTTGTTATAATATCGTGAAATGAATTATTTGTGCAGTTCTGTGCATTTTCTGTGCAGTTCAACCTAATTTACTTAAATTTACATTGCGAGACAGTATACTGTAACAAGTAGTAACAAGCAAACGTTGAATAAATTCCTAATTCGTATTAAAAAAATTATTTAACACAATAATTTCAGCTTTATTATAATTATTCTTGATAAATGATCACAGGTCAACTTGATTTTTAATCGTTATAATCTATAAATTCAGTGTGAATAGAGAAAATGTATAATATAATTCATTTCACGATATTATAACAAACAAACGTTGAATACATTTATGATTCGTGTAAAAACAATTATTTAACACGATAAATTTAGCTGTACTATGGTTATATTTAATCTACGACCACAGGTCAACCTGATTTTTAATCCCTACCAAATTAATTTAACCACGAGTAAGTAACGAGAACGCTAAAACCTATGTTTCCATTGAAGAATATTGTAAAAACGTATAAATTGTTATATGCAATGTTATAACAAATGGTCGGAAGTATAAATTTATAACAAAATTGTGAAAACTGATAAATTATACCGTGTTACGATGACGGAAATCTCCCGCGAAAATTTCCCGCCTGACTTTAACCGACGATTTTGCTAATGACTTTGGGGAGAGGGTACCGCAGGTATATAAGGACCCGCCGATGTCCCGCGAACTTATTCACCCTTTATACTGGGCCCTAGACACTTCGCGGCATATTTTGACTTGAAGGTTCTGAGATGGGAAAAGAGTGGTCGGGGGCTACTAGCTAGCCTATGTCCACCCTGTACACACTCAGCCTTCTTGTAACACTTGTATACATTAGAATCAATTAGAATTTCAATACAATAGACTGAATAACAATTCATTTTAACTAATACCTATTAGAAATTTTCCTTTTAAAACAAATATAAATCATTTTACCAATTACTGGTACTTGCTAGACATTTAATATCAGACTTTAAATATTCTCCTTTCGGTTCTTTTAAATACAATCAAATAATTTCTTCAATTATCGGTACTGACTTGGAATACTCCGTTTCGAATAAAATATTTCGAAATTATTTTGGATGTTTAGGGAAATAAACATTCGAATTTTAGTCATCGTTGTTCTTCAGACTTTTCGAATAGGATATTGAAATGACTTTGAGCAATTGAAATTAATTTGAAATTTTTCTTCCAGTATTTTTCATATATTTTCTCTGATATTTAATTTTGTTTACTAATAATTTACCATCCAACGAATTTGCATGAATTGCATGTTAAGTAGTTAGTTGATTTATTATTGTATATTGTGAGCTGATTTGGAACGAGTGCACTATGCCCACCCTAAATTAAACCGTCTCAGTAGTTTACCGTAATTAATAATCTATTTTCGGGTATTTATACGAGAATTTTTGAATTTTAGTAAATACTAGAGTCAGTGCATCACATATTGAAATAATAGCTTCATCCCTAGTTCGTTTATTATTGAATATTTTTACGCGTTTAACTTATTATACATTACGCATTACTGCAATAATTTCTTTCGTTACATTTAATTCTAATTGTTTAGCAGTTTTCTGCTGCTATCGACCCTACATTTTACTGACACTTGTGGAATCGACCCTACATTTTTTTTTTTTACGTGGAGGTAAGCCGACTCTATGTGATAAACAATTGGCAACCAAACGGTGGCTCTCCCTCTACATTCGACGGATAATGTGTACAGGTATTTAATGTAATTTCTTAGCAATTTGTTTTTGTAATTCATCCAAAGCGATATATTATGAAATTAAATTAATCACTCAATAAGTATTAACATTAGATTGTTTCCTCGATATGGCCATGGTGGTCATCAGTGACTGGAATGCCTCAAATGTTTAGAAATGTTGTCAACTAAAAGTTTTGAACGTCGTAGTTAGCTAGACATTATTTTCAATTGAAAAAATAAATTATAAAGCATAATACTATAATCTTATGCTTAAAATGTATTTTCTTGTGGCCGCCTGACAGCAACCTGTAAATCTGGCGTGACAATGAACGTGTTAATAAGTACATGTTGTTCAAATTATGTCGTGTTTTATGTCATTTTCATCAGAAAAATCTCACCAACATGTTAAGAAAAATTTGGGGATAAACAAACGTAAAATTAAAAAAGTTGATATTTAAATCGTTTGGTTGCCACGGCTCACGTTTTATGCTTATCTTTTATTCGCTGTCCTTGTCTACGTTCGGCAAACTACAAAGGCGAGCGCGAGGCTCGAAAACGTAGTCCCTGACTCTACGAGTGTCAGGTTTAGCTTCCTTGCGGTCTGACACTTGTGGAGAATATACTGTACTCTGTTTGTTCTTCCACATTTTTCCTATTATCGAGGATTTCTCTTTCGCCGGATTTACGAGCAAATTTTTTTAATTCCTCCCCAAGGTGTGAATAGTTATTTTTGTTTAGAATCGGTTTGTAGAGCGTCCCAATTTTTGTCGAATTTGTGAAAACAGGTAAAGTATTTTTCTTCTATTATGAGGAATAAATGACGATTCTTATCAGAGTGAATATAAAGGGTATCTATTTTAACTGGACACGATGGAATATCTCATAAGAAAAGATATCAAAAAATATTATTACAAAAGTTGTGTTGGAAGGAGAATACGTGGTATAAATAACTTTCCCTTTTCGTGTTAATTGTTTTAAATGGAACCCAATATTTTTTATTCATTACATCGTAGCATTTGTTGGCCACATTAACAATAACTCGTCCTGCTTTCCGTAAAGCTTATAATAATATACTGTAAACAAGTAACTGGGTCAAGTATTGTTAAGAATGTTCGTGAAAGCCATCGTCTGTCAAAATTGTTAACCTACCCAGTAAAAAGAACACATTCGAGCCTTCCATAAAATGGAAACGCACGGAACAGGGAGGGTTACGCGAGGTTTACGGGGAGTTAACCTCTTTCCATCGCCGCGGCGGCGCGTTAAACATTCAATAATCGGGATCGTCGTAAAAGAGTAGAAATGACTAGAAAAGTTTCGAATTTACGACTTTCCATCGAGAACGTATCGAAACTTTCGCGGCAACTGTTCGTTTTAGAGAGATGGAAGAGTTTCACTTCGAATATCGTTTAATTATTCGACCAAAGATACTCCGTTATGCGAGAAATAGCCGTGAACAAGGGTGATAACGAACGTCAGTTTACGTAACTCGGCCCCGTTCGAGAATTCGTTTGCGGATATTCACGGTGTGCCAACAAATTTCTCTACAACTATTGCTGAAGTTAAGGTACCAATCGAAAATACTTAAAACTTGATATATTTAACAAAATATGTTCCTTCAGAAATGTACCTTTCAAAGCATTTGCATTGTGCACAACATAATTTCAAAGGATCTATTGTTAGGTAATTACTATAATAGTATCATAAGGATGTAAGTTCTTCAAAGATAAAAATTTCTCAAGATATCGGTAAAAATATGAAAAAACTTCCAATGCGTTATTATTCTTGGTTTTTCGAGTAAAAATGGGGCGTCTTCAGGAATGAAAAATTAACGGCAAACCGATAAGAGCTGTCCTGTGGTCTATAGCCACTTTTGACTACTCTCGTCAGGTTGAAATCTGTCGAACTTTTGCCAATGAAAGTCGTACCGTGAAAAGTTCCAACCCTTCCTGTGTTTCGTATACCTGCTAGTTCGTCGACAAAGATTCACTCTATTCGACGAGTCGAGGTTTTCCCCTCGAGCTGGTTGTTTCGCAAAAGCGATTCATATCGATGTTTCCTTAAAGAGGCCGCCCCCTGTACTCGTCCTCTTCAGCGACGTAGGCAATAAAGCCACCCTTGACCGAATTTATTCTCTCCCCCTTACTCGACGTTTTCCCTGGCCCCTCCCAATACCATCATGAATCCAACAGGAAATTGCAGTGAACTATAATTTTTTTTTATTGTCAACTATGAGATACATTATTAGGTTAGATGGTATTGAATTTATATAAACCCGTTGCAGTTTGTACTATTTAATTTTTGCAATTAATCTGTTCATTGATTTCACCTTTCAAACGAATACTGAATCTCTCCAGTTTATAATTAAAAATAAGTAAAAATAATAAATTACCTCATTCTGGTTTTTGCCACTGTTTAACCGTTTCGTAACCAATAGGACGGATATATTTCGCATGAGTACTCGAATAAAAATTAATCTCGATTACAAATATAATACATATTAATACTATTATATACTACATAGTAATATAAATAGTATATAAGATATACTATTGTGTCCTAAATATTGACGAACCAATGTCGTGTTAACTCGTCTTCCCCAGTTAACAGGTTAAACAAATCCTCTTTGAATATTGTGAAAGCCTCATAATCTATTCAAAATTACCTCCAACAATTATCAAATATTTTCCAAAAAAATTGGCGGACAAAGCGTTTCGATTTGCGCTGATAATATTCCCAAAGAATATTCTCGCATTTCCACCCTATTCTTCTGATCTCAGAATAAATGTAATCTCTCAATAAATGCTACGGAGCGATATTTTTTCCCGGTTACACGCGGCTCGATCGATTGTCGGGCTTTCATCGACACCTCCATGGCTCGCTATTCCGGCGAATAACGAAGTAGCTGACACCTCTGATTAATGATCCCCGCCCGCAACCCCCGGAACGCCTTGTAACACCTTGTAACCGGGGAACTCTTCGTTCCCTCGAAGAATTATCGACTAAGGGAAGAATTCGAAACTTTCGTCACTAAATATTTCCCCGGGGAGAGATGGATAGCTGTGAAGTGCTTGGTAGATCGCGATCTCGATACGGGCTAAATATTCATAGGGGCTACGTTGTTATCGTCGAACGACTTCCAGCGAGAGCCGCCTAATTGGCTCGCTGCAGGCTTCTAATATCCACAGTGTGTGCTGTGAAAAACAATCGATATTACGTAGGCTGTTGTTTTAGAAAATATTGCACGAATTTTGGAAAATTTATGGAAAAATTACGAGAGGCAAAAACTTTGATGTCTTCTACTTTTAATACGAGAGGAATTTCTAGTACCGGACGAACGGTAATGGTGAAACGAATAATGGTAAAATATAAATAATGGAACGAATAATGGTAAAATATTCGATATTTAAAGTGATCTATTTTGAAATATTCGGTGTTTTTGAAATTCTACATTTAAAACGTTATATGTTTAAAAATATATCAATGACGAATTGTAACTGGAAATTCCTTGGCTGAGCATAGAATGGTATAGAAGACGTTTTATCTGTATTAAGATTTTTAATCGAATAAAAGCGCGAATACAAAGCTTCCTCTTCGAGCGTAAAGTTTCCTCTTATTCTTCAATACTTTGATGGCCGTTTCAACCATTCAAGAGGCCGCTTTCTCCGCTGCAAAAACTTTCAATGCAGCACGGAGGGGTAATCTCGAGATTATACGATCTCACCCATGCCGCGATTTCTCGTATTGAAAGGCTCGACACGGTTCATTTGCAAAACCTGCTACGCGAAACTCGCCGAGAATCACGAATGTACGAGAGACGACAATGGCATTAAAGCGGGTATTAACGAGCGCGCCAATTGACGCCAATGGAAGTGCAAACTTTCGCTGAATAGCCCGGTTAAGAGGAAAAGATTTCCCGGACGATGGAATGGTCGAAAATTGCGCCAACTTTCGTCTAGGTTGTGTTTAAATTTTCTGAAAGATACGCCGGGAGCTTTTTCCACGACACGAATACTGCCCTGGAAACTATATGATTGTTCAGACGAAATTATCGATGGTCACGGAATTCTCTAGGTAGTTTCGGCTCAAGGGTGAATCTAAATCGATCATTATAAGCAGCTCGAGTATTATACGTTTCCTCGCGTGTTACATCGCAGGAACTTCCATAAGAGTGGCACGTATATTCGTAAGTTCGAATTAATTCGCAGACAAAAATGTTAATTAACTTGTTGGAATCGAGAGTGGTTTGTCATGTAATTAATAACCGTAATTACGATCGATTATCTAAACGAATTTAGTTAATTAACGTGCTTTTTCTCTGTCGAACATCACACAGTTATGTCAAATGAAATCGAGAGATTATACAGGGTGGTCGAATAAGAATTAGCACGTGAATATCTCCGTTGTTTTTTGAGATGTGAAAAAATTTCATTAACAAAAGTTGTTCAGTGTAGAGGGGGCTATGATAAGACAGTAATCATTTCTCTGCAGCTGGAGGAGTTTCGGAGATTTCAATGTCACCTCCATTTTTTTTAATGGAAATTATATATTTTTTTATACATGATACATTTCGACACTTTCTAAAAAATTATTAACCTACGTATGCCGAAAAGTTATTAGTTTAGAAGATATTTTACCTTTTTTTTGTGGAACCCTTTAGATCTTTTGTTTCCCATTTTCTGGGTTTATCAGCTGATAGCAACTCTCGAGACGAGTACAGATATCGTCACAAGATCAGTCAAGGACATAAGAAGACGATTACATTATAAACTTACTTGCGAGCAAGTACAAACGCCGTTCCTGTTAGAATGCCGATGAGAATCGTAGTACGTTATCGTGTTATGGATAACACTGTAATATTAGTATCCCGGACTAGAGTTTCAGTTAGGCATGCCTAAAGACGAATGTGGGCCTAATGCGGAAGCGATTAGGCATACCTAAATGCTGCAAGCTTAATCGTTACCGCATTAGGTCCTAATTCGGAAGGAATAATGTATGCCTAAGTTGGGCATTCCTAACAGTTGCCATACGTGGCCCAAATGGGGGTGGCCGAGGTCTATACAGAACGACTTTTGTTAATGAAATTTTTCCATATCTCCGAAAACAATGGAGATATTCAAGTGCTGATTCTTATTCGACCACCTTGTATATAGATATTAAGGTGAAGAAATTGTACGGTTTTTATACATACGTAAAGTTTGAGGTTTCAAAAATATATCCTGAAAATTTCAGATTGATATCTGGAAAATTGCTGGAATTACAGGGGTTAAAACTTAGGAAGTCTATATTAAGGATTTGGTCGCGTATCCCCTAAGACTGTAGACCTTATATCTCGAAAACTAATCGACGAACTTTCTTGAAATGTCGGCAGGATATTCTCAAGAGTATCACACAGTGCCTATCTGTCTAACTTTTTAAAATTTCTATCTCAATTTTTTACTAATTAATCAAAAAGTACAAAGCGCAGTCAAACCGTTTAGGAAACGATCATCCCTTCTTACTAAAGCAAATCTCTCCTACAATTATCAATATTATGCAATAAAAAAATTATTCAGGTCTGTTATTAAATGTGTCTGCCAGTCGGAAAAAGTTTCATTCAATTTGCAATTGTAATTCTGCCAAAAAAAAATTCTCGAAGTTGTACCTTAAATTTGTGTTGTTTAATTCGTAAAAAAATTAGGACTGCAGGTTGCAAGGGATGATTTCGAGGCAATTAATCGATTAGTCGGCCACTTGCTCGCATTGCCTCTGACAGAATGGCGGTACACGAAGGTTAGGAACAATTACACGGCCGACAGCGGCGGAGAATCGGTTGCTCGGAGTTGAAACTCACTTCAGCTATCGTTTCGGTTTGATAACCAGCCACGATGGCAAATGATTTCATGGCGAGTTGATTAATGACGACCACCACGATCCGGACTCGCTTAGGATAGGACTATCGCGCGGCCAGCGTGAAATCGTATTAAAACGCGCGCGCTACGATAATGGCCGTTCTAAATCATGTCGATATTTCACCGCAGACCTATCCGTCGCGATCTGCGTGGACATTGGAAATTGGAAATTGGACTATCGATACGCCCGTTTATTCCCTGCTGTTTGGATAGAGTAAATGGATGCGCATTTTTCGAATGAATCAGAATTTTCTCGATATCTTAATGCTGAAATATTCACGAGGGGTGGAGTTGATACTTTCAGAGACAAAATAAGAATCTCTCCTTTGAATCCTATCATTTTTGTAATTTTTAATATTTTTCTATTTCGGACATGTTAACGTTGAGACATTTTCTTTTCTGAGGGATAGAGTTAAAAGTTTCGGAAAGAAAATAAGCTTTCTCTGGAATCCTGTAATTTTCTCAATTTTAAATATTTTTTTATTCGTTTAACTCGTAAAAATTAAATTAAATCGTTCGAGAGGTTGAAAATTATCGTGTAACTCACTACGGAAAGAAAATTATTCAATTTCCAGGAACACGAGTGCATTTCAGCTTAATTCGTTATTTCATCTCGGCGTAATTGTACGTTTATAACAGTGTACATTTTCATGGGGACATTTTTATTGCAGTTCACGTGTACAGCTAATTACAAATTCTGTTACATGTTGCTCCCGCGGTGGACATACAGTGCAGGTGACCCGGTTCCATTTAAAACAGGAAGCAGGCCCGTGAGACGGTCGAATTTCGCTTAATCAGTCGGTTCTTGTTGCTCCTCTTTGGCTTGGAGTGTTGTCGGTGTTGATCAATAACGTGGGGAACGTAGCAAGGGCCTCTTTCAAGTTTCTTTATTCCTTAACCACAGATTCTTAGTTTAACCCTTTCTATAATATCCACTACCGGCCAAAAGTGTTAGATTTAGAACAATTTATAGATTTAAAATTGATGTGGAAATCAATAGCAATTTACCTTATTTCGATTCAGTTGAATGATAAAAAAATTCGATAAAGAAATCCTTAAAATTGTTGACTTTTATCTAGAAATTTGTTTGTTCCTTGCAACGCACAGTTATCACAAATTTTTGGCTGGTAGTGTAAATTGGTGGTTTAAGTTTTAAGTTCCAAACTTCAGATACCTTTATGGAACCACAAAGATCCATCAAGAATGCAACCTTACGACGTGTAAATCATTTCGAATTCCTAAAGAATAGGAATTTTTCAGCACTGCAACTTCTTCTAAACCGATCAACTGCCTCGAATTTCGTTTCTAGAATAGCATCATTTACCCCCGTCCCTGCCAGATACACCTATCCGATATCTTTCGACAGGGTTGAAGTATTTCCTGCGGGGCGAAAAAAGCTCGCTGGCACGGCCGATAAGGCTCGCCAGTGACGTGAAGCCACCAAGGGAGAGAAGCTGGCAGAGTTTTCCTCAAGATGGCTGGCTCCATGCCAAAGATTGTCGTTCCTACGGAGACTTCATAACCGAAATGAGCAAGCTCGCTATTGAAACCCTTTTTCGATCCCCTCGCCCCAACCAGTCGCCCTTTTTTTCCTCTCTCCTTGAATCGATCCCCGGAATAAATACCGACCACCTCTATTCGCAAGCCGAATGAATTTTAATCTGTTTTCTGCGGTCACGGTTATGCAGTTTGGACGCTAAATATGTGATCGAAGGAATTGATCGATCTAAGGAACGAACGATTTAATCGTGATCTGATCTATAGTTACTTGGGAAAAGTGCAAAGAGTTTTTGGTAGAAAGTGATCGAGTATGGGTGTAGAGTGAGTTATATCTCGTTAACGTGGTTTCGTATTATAGTTAGGTACGGCAACGTGATATGATTGATGCGCCCGATAGGGTCGACACGCGCTTGCCCCTCGATCATAAATGAGTTTGAAGAGGTGGTGGGTTCACAGATTGCTCCTGAAAGTGAATACCTTGCCTCTGGGAGTCGTATTTTCGAATAAAAAAATTTCCCTGGGATGGAAAGTCGATTGTAAAGTAATATTTGTAATAAATACTATTGTGCAATATTAATTTACAAAATTGCTGCTATTTTGGCGAGCAAAAATTTCAGCTAACGAGTCCCCATTTTTGTAGCTTTAAACCTCCATTACCATTAAACAAAAGAAATTAAATTCTTTCATTGGTACAGAAAGTAGATTAAAATAATATTTGACTGTGCCTTGCGCAATACTAATTTACAAAATTGCAACTAATGCTTGGAGAGCAAAAATTTTAGCTAAGGAGACTATTTTCATATTTTTCAATCTCCATTGCCATTAAATAAAATAAAATAAATTTCTTCATTAGCATATGCAGAAAGCAGATTAAAATAATATTGCATCCTGTCTCATGCAATACTAATTTGCAAAATATTATATAAGAGTACCAATGCTTGGCGAGCAAAAATTTAAGCTGAAGTGTCTACTTTTATACCTTTCAATTTCTACTTATTACCATTGAACAGAACCGAAATATCTTCTATTATTTCTCGTACAATTGATCCATGAACGAAGAGTAATTTGAAAGGTCCCGTGGGTAAAACGTTCAAGTTGCGGGATAGTAAAAAAGCGAGAAGATAAATAGTTGGCGGTCGAGATGAATTTTGTTTAGGATGAAATTAGTTTAGTTTGACATTTGGAGCTGCGAGTCGTTTGCCGTGAATACAGATATACACCATCGGGCTATTCGGCTATAGTTCGCCTCCGTGGTATCGTGTCCCCAGATGCATCCAACCGAAAATTACTCACCCCACCTAGTGTCACGACATCACCGACAGTTTCCTGTCCCGTATTGCGGAATCATCCCCGTGTGAATTTCCAGAAGGCCGTTCCTCCGAGGAATTGTCTAGGTTAGATGTGTGTTTGGACGTTGAATTATTTGAAAAAAACTGGTTTAGAAAATACCGTTCTTCGTGCATATTTATCTTAAGCAAAGAAAATTGAATGGAAAATGAGACCGAGGTACGATCGTGTAATTAAAAGATTGCGAAGTAAAGCTGGCACCATAAAGCATCGTTAACTTGTTAATTGAGAAAGACGAGTTACTTAACAATATTTCTCTTTCATCGAAACAGCCAATAATCGATTTTTATTTGTTTAAGTGAGTTATATTTACGATTGCATCAAATTTTTCATTATTCTTTAATCACATATACGACAGATTCAATTTATAACAGGCCATCTAAATCCAGTGTCTAGATGAAATTACAAACAAAAGCCATTCTACGAGAAACGTTCTCTCCTCTTCTATATACACATCCGTACACACACACAGGCAGAAAGGGAAGAATTTATCTATGGAGTACGGTTCAAATGCCATAAACGTGTACACAAAGAGCAGAATAGAAAGTCACCGGTCGAAGGAAAAAAAAAAAAAGAAAATGAAAAGGAATCACATGTCGATGGGAAGCTATCAACAGTGAACATAGCAATTTGGAGTGCATGGAAAAGCAGCGAGCAAATGTGTACCACGTAAACCAGCAGATTGGCTTACGGTCGATCAGCGGGAATCATGGAAACCGAGGGAGCCAATGATAATAGGAATTAGCCAAGTTCAGCGTACATCCGGTGCAGCTGCCGCCATACTCTCTATAAAATGTGTTTGGAGTTTATAGTGGCTTCTTGCTGTAACGCATAAAGTAGCAGCTATGATCGCGTAGTAGAAATGTTTCATAAATTTTCTTAGAATTTCATTCGCGCATTAGAGACGCTAAGTGGTCGAGCACAGTGGTAATAATTCTTTCAATGGTTCAACAGAAGGAGAAAAGATAGAGAGAGAAGAGGGTTGCTTTATTGCGGCAGATAGTCTCGTATTCAGAGAATTTCATGGCTGACGCAACGTGTTTCTGTATTATCCTGTCTCTTCCTTGGAACGGGGATGATAAAGCTAGCGATTCGATAGTAACTTCCAGTCGCGACAGTCCCCGAAAATGGTTCCGAGTGGAACGAACCGATGCTATATAGATAGGAAGATAAACTGGACGATAAAGGACAATTTATGTCGAATGAAATATGTGTACGCGCGGTATTTTATTCTGGATTGAGGTAATTTACTTGCTTATTTTTCTACGAATGTTCAGATACTTGTTAAAGTTTTAACTAATCTTCAAAACAATCGATCACTTTTTTTGCCTTCTTCGTAAAAATTAGAAATCTCCAAATCCTCATTTGTCATTCCAAATTTATTTCAACACAAATAAATTCGTTTCAAATATTGAAGATTTTGCACAGTATATCCTTGAATATTTTTCAAGCTTATCATTTCTCAGTTTAATATATCTTTCATACGGAAGTCTATATTCGTAACTCTAAACTAGATAGTTTTTATGAACGACACTGGCAGAATTGACTACGGACAGAGTTCTCCAGTAGCAGCCCATCAAAAATTCAGCCATGCATGCAAGGAACTCGATAACGTTGACAGTGACTTATAGATCGGCCACTTTTTAATGTACTCGACCGGCCCATCCGTTTCTGCCGCTCTGAACGCGATAAATCTTAGTTAAAAATTTTATTTCACACCTTGACTCACCGGTGAGTAGATCGCACGAATCGATTATGCCCAGTATATCCAGCAAAAGATCACGCGACACGTCACCCTCTAATTCATTTTTCACGTGGGATCGATAACACTTACGAGGGAGGCGAAGAAGAGTCCACGCGAATTGAACCGTCAATGAGTCACGCTTATATCTTTACAGACGACCCTAATTACACATGCATACGTACACATTTATTCACGATGTTCTTTTATTCTATAAGCAACCTCATTTAACCAGTTTTCAAGAAAGAAATCAACGATCTAACTTCTTTTGCAACTTTTATTTAAAAACATACAATTCTTTTGAAAAACTTATTTAATTTTTGAGTGATGAGAAAAAGCTAGATAGGCAAATATTTATGAGCGATAGTGTATATATATATATGTGTACACTCCATCACAAGTATTTATCGATACGAGTAAAGCGCGTAAATTTGCCCACGTCGAAAAACGCCTGCTGCTAATGGCAGTTGCAAAATCAATTCGAAACGACAACTAGTTTTACGTGCGACACGTGTAGCGTCGCTATTAAAAAAAAAAAAAAATGAATGAAAAAGTGAAAATCCCAGAGGAATATAAATGCGTACAATTTTCCGTGACGTTAAAATAATCATTTCTCGAAGTGAGTTAGAAATCTGTACGATTAATGGATCGTCTATTCCCTGGGTGGATTTGAGGTGCTTCTAAAGACAAATAAATCCGTCAGACTTCTATTTTTTTCTTTCTAGAGATGAAATTCTCTAGGCGAGAGGTCTCTGATCCGCGAGAAAATAATAAGCAGGTATAACGAGGCTGGGCTTTTGTTGTTAGGAGGCGAGTTCTCGAGGAAGTACCCTGACAGGTCGATCGATTTGCCTGATGGATAATCGGTTTTCAGGTTGCCAGAGCGGCGCTCCACCTGCGTTTGCTTAAGCAGCGCCTTTGAACGAAACACCTCGATAACGTTTTAATTGCCCACGGAGGATAATCGCTTTCGTGAGGATAGAAGCTTGTAAATCGTCTGGATAACGATCTAGATGGACTTTAGATGGACTTTACGACGTGGGGAGGAAATAGCGAGGTGGAAAGTGTCCTTTGAAATTGTGGAGGGTGATTCTACGTCAAGGAACGACAATAGCTTGGTGAAATTGAAATTTAAAAAAGAGAATGTTTCCAACGTATTTTGATACGATAAAACTCATATTCCATTTAAAATTGCACGAAGTACTTTGAATATTTATACAATATAATTTCAAACTTTTTTAAATTAGTTTAAAGTCTCAGGAATATTATGGAAAGCTTGACAGTACTTTTCAGGACACTGAAAATAATTCTAGAAATTTCAGAAATACTTTGAAAGGCCCAGTAGGTTTATTGGAAGAAATGAAAAAATTATTTCCTAGGTATCGATACAGTAGTTAATATTCTCTTTTAATATTCCTGATGCTAGACTCCAATTCCAAATTTCATTGATCCTGATGGCTTGTGACCCGGACTGTTGTCGTTTGCCTGGCGTCGACTTTCCGGACGTCTCTCACTCCGTTATCTACGACCGATTATTCTTCTACCTCGTTTAACGAGCTGTCCACCGTTCTATGGACACACATTTTCCACCATTCTTCTTCCGTACCACTTTTTTTTTAAGTACCATCAACCGTGAAACCTCTTGTAGAAAACACTTCTCGATCCTGCTACTTGGAAAGTACAAGGACTGATAATGGTCTCGATAATGGATTTCAAGGAGCAATGACGATTCGTTCGACGAGGAATTCACGGTAGTTCCAATTGAAAAACGGTCCCGTTCAACAATCACGATTTCCTAGGGTAATTATCTCTCATACTGATCAGGTGGAAGTGTTGGAAGTACTCCCGTGCATGGAACTAGGTCGACCGTGGATGACTGTGAGAAAAGTTTCTGGAATCCTTAGGCCTCATAGAGACTATTTCGGGCCGAGCCGCGTGTGCCAGCCGGTAACACTTTATCCACTAATAATCGGCGGCGTAACGAATTAATATCCACGGGAATTATTAAATTCCACGTTTCGTGGCTTTATCTCGCGTGCAAAGTGACTTATGGTGTGCCGAAAATACCATTGTATCTGATAGCGTGGGTAAATGTGGACCGGGTGAGAAAAAGATCTAGGCCAATTTTTCCGTAAAAGTTGTTTTACGAAAATTTACAAGAGTACCTTACACTTTTAATACACTAGCTGCCTAACCTTTCGTTTGAATAGTAATTTTTTTACTTCGTATTTTTCACACGATCTAATTTTTTCCCTACTTCCTATGCAGAGTAACTTTTTCAAATAAATTCTTCTCACTGTACATATGTATATGCATAAACTATGAAAAATAATTTTCAACAGGCCCATCAGGTCCATTATACCCAAGATATTAAGAATTATTTCCAGGCCTCGTAGTACATAAAAGTCATAGTACAGAAAAAGTTACTCTAAAACGTTTCGCAAAAATCATTCTTCTTCTGGATAATTGAACGCATACCTGAACGCGGCCCATCGGTGGCGACACCACCAGGAAGATTCTCATGGTGGCCTTGAGAAAGTCATCTTGATTACGGTTGGTCTCGTGGAGACCGGCCTCGGAGATGCTTGCGCTGCTTTGACCGGTCTTCCGACGTACCTTGCGCCTGATGCTGCCCATTAGCCTTCTCCAATCCTGTACGTGACCGGTTGCGCCAGCACCTGATGCGCTCCCGGCACCGCCACCACCCCCGCCCCCGTGGATGGGCGCATCCTCGCCCTCCGACGATTTCGAGGGGCTTAACTCGTGGCTCGACCGCCTGCTGATTACGACGCCACTACGCGCGGCACTTCCGGCCGACGCGGACACCGTGCCGCTTCCGCCAGGCCCGTTCACAGCCTCCGTGCCCTCGTCACCGCTGGGCCCGGTCGCCCCACCCTGACCGAATGAACCAATCGCGTACCGTCCGATCCCGCTGCTCACGCTCAGTCTGCGCACTAGGCTGCGCAGACTGCTACGCGTCTCTCTGGCCCCGTCTTCTGCGATTCTATCGCTCTGGCCCAGTTGGCCAATGAAGTACAGGGCCTCTTTGATCCTCCAGTTTATGTTGATGATGGACGGTTAATTAATAAACCACATAAAAAAAATTATTTTATCGATCCTCGTTTAGGGTGGGTTCTTTAAAGTCTTCTGATGGAGTAGTAGCTATCTGTAGATGTTTGAAATGTAACTCAAATTGAAAAGTACTTTTCTCTGAAAGATACCATTAGAATCGATCTCTTTCTATCTCTTTCTCTTCTTTGCTTTAATTGTCACCGTTAGAATGCTTTTCTTAAGTTATTGCCATGTAATTGGACCAATTGTTGCATTGATCTACAGAAATCTGATCTCTTATTGTCTCGCCAGTTATTCTGGTTAAACGAATTCTAAGAAATTTCGAAGGAAACTTTCGCCGAGTTTTATGTCACCGTGGTTGAAGTTATTCTTGGTTTTTTTTTTTTCGAGATGAATCGTCTTTCAGCCTCCCTCGAGCCGTTTCTCTCTACGGGGTCAGTTTCCTTGATACCCGGGCCACGTAATCTCCACGTGGAGTCACGTTTCCATGAGAGGGCGTCTCGCATTAAGCGTGCGCCACGGTGCCACGAATCGACTTTTCCACTCGAGGATGCGCGAAATACTTCTCGCAGATGATGACACCATTTGCCTAATGGCAGCCGGCGGAAACGTCGGGAAAAACTGTTCGGTGCAGGCGTCGTCGAGCTTGGTAAATGCAGGCGATATTGGCTGCTGGCACAATGGATTCGGTCGATCTTCGTCGTGACGCCAGTTACGTCGATCGGGACCGACCTTCTAGCTCTTAGAGGCTTGATTGTTCCGTGAGTCTGCACGGGAAACTTTCGAATAGCACTTTCGAACCCTGAGAATCGTGGCTAAACGAATGCGATTCCCTTTCTATGGGAACAACTCGAAACTTTCCAAATCTATCGGTTGTTCATTGACTTACTTATTTGGCCCAAATCGAACGTCGAATCTTCTTGTTTGTTTAGTAATTAAGCTTTAATGGAACCTCTTAATTAATAGTAGCAAGAAGAATATCTATTTAACTGTCTAAATATCTTTCCTCTTCGAACAGATTATCCTTTGTTCATTAGATAGTATTGCTTGTATACAGGGTGATCCTTAGATTAAACTCGATGTTGGCGAACAATAGGGTGCTCCTATATGTTTGTCAATTACAATGCTGATCCTGCGATGCAACGTAGGCAGATCTTCGAGGATGAGTCGGCACTAGGTCTCACTGAGCGACGCGTGGCAGTTTGCTTAGTCTGGCATCTGCATTAATCAACGAATCAGGAATCAGTGAAAGTTCCCGTAACGGGCGGAACACCTTTCGACCTAGGAATCTGCGTGGAAAATCGAGTCTCAGAGAAACACCGGTGTTCCACGGAGGAACAGTTTAATACACCTGCGCGCGGCCACCGAGCCGAGACACGTGTCGCGCGGCGAGTTGTTGACCTGAAAATAAAACTACTTTAAAGCGCGACTACTCCCTGCTTGTCTCCCTTCGGAGAGAGAAGAGACCATCAACGTACATTTAATTATTCACAGAGCTGGGTCTAGTGATATTTTCCAAATCCTTTTTCTGCTTGTGTTTCGTTTAGTTCGTAGATTTCAAGGAACGAAGTTTTTCCACTAGAAATTTACGTGTTATCGTAGCAAGGGAAAAATAAGATGGATGAGTCTTGTTTCGCGTGTAGAAGGAATTGTGGTTTTCGAAGAAAAATTGTATATGTAAATCGCGTATTGGGGAAACAGGGAATTGCCGAACCGACATGCAGAATAAATTCCGCTGGATGAGAGGGTTCCATCGTCGCGTGTTCCTTCGAATCGACGATTGGAGTGAAGTTGCGCGGAAGAATAAATCGAGCAAGTAATTTTCCCCAACATTTTAAAGCATGTACATGATATATGCAACGGTACACAATGCCTGGGACGTGCATTTACTCGGGATATATGCACGTTATATTTTCGGAACGTAGGAGAGACCGAGGAAAAAATTAAAAATAAAGAAAGAGCTTTCCGAAATAACTGTGGTTCCGATCTTGACAAATACGTGATTCTCGTGTTCCCCGTCGAATTAACGTCTGCTGAATTTCTTTTTTCTTTCCTCTCGCTTTATTTTCTTGTTTCGTTTTCGAATGCGATTCACGGCTCCTCTGGAAATTTTTCGAAAATCCGCTGGCTATCCACGCGCACTCATTCATCTACGTTCCATCAAACAAAATTCTCTACTCTATGCAGCTAAATAGGTACCTACGCTCTAAATTACCGCTAAAGAGCACTTCTACGCTACGTGTAATTATTCAGTATTTTGCGTCCTCGATTTTCACTCTTTCGCTTGCACTGTACACCTACGCTACGTGTCCAGAACCGAATACTATGAACCGCCTTA
>NW_017100152.1:165495-178650 GCF_001263275.1 Habropoda laboriosa | reverse complement strand
AGAGAAATTCATCAAGTGAAAATTTAATAAATTCAACGGTTTAATGCACACTTTATACCACTTGCAAAAATCTAGAAAATTTCTCTAGCAACTTCTCATCGAATTTCCAACGTCCATTGGAAAAAATCGATCTGTTGATGGATGTGTACGTGTTGCAACGTGACGCAACCGGGGAGCAAGAAACAAGCAACTGACAGTAACCCTTCTACCAGAAGAAGCAAAAACCACCAGAGTGGTTCAACGAGCATTCACAAACAAGAGAGGATCACTTTCTTTCTCCTCTTCCACGTGATTACTCTTCAGATCTGAGTTTTAAGGCGATGTTTCGAGTCGAAGACACTTCGTTTGACGACGTGTTCTCTCTCTAGCTCTATCCCTATCTCTATCGCTGTGGAGGAGACTAATCGAGCTTGTGATTTAATTCGGGTCAGCATTCGACCTATTGTCATCATCCACGACCGACAGTCCGCCTAATTAGGATTTCATTAGAGGACAAAGAGCTGAAGACGGTATTACGATTTCTAGGGCCACTCGAGTGATTTTTCGGTGGCTAAAATTCAACAGGAAGAATTACTCTATGTCGTTATACGGCAATTAGGCACCCTTGATCTAGAGTCTCAGCTATTCTGTTGATTCAGAGAAAGGAAGGAGTCGTTTCAACGATGGTCGAATAGGCTAGATTGGCAAATAGAGGGGTTGTTTGACGAAGAATTAATTGGCCACCGGTGAGCCTAGCATAAGAACACTCATATAGAACGATGGTATAGAGTCAGGATTGAAATATAGAGCGCGGTAGAATCGAACGTTCTTTCTGTTCTCTTCTCCGAAGAGTAAGTAAAAGACACATTTACGATCGGTCCCTGTGGAGCAAGTCGATTAAAAGCTCATTAAAATTCCCCAGGAAAGGCAGGTGATAAAACTGTTCCTGCTTTAGGGGTCGCTTGTCTCTCGTAGACACGCGTTATTTCAAGTAGCAATCGTCATTTTGTAGTCGAAGCACGATCGGCAGTAGAATAAACCAGAATATGCCAGACACATGCGCCTACGTTTCGTCACATTCCTTTCTGAAATTATACTCCCGCCGCTGTTTCACTTTTGTAGCATTTTTATTTCTATGCTCGTCGGAATTAATTAGAGAGGATGTGGAATAATCATGCTGCGAAAATTGACGTCATTTTTAGAATAGTAATAAGCAGGTCAAGAGAAATAGTTTCGCGGAATTGATGGAATAAAAACTGTACTATACGTATCTTCCAGTCATTTCACGGACGAATGTGAGTTATTGCAAGGAGGGAATGAATGTGTGTTTTAACTGATGTAAAATGACATAATGTGTAGGTTCAGAAATAGTGTCACAGTGCTTCCTGTCTTCTGCACATTCTTTCGTGTCCAATAACGTGTTACCTCCTTATAATAATACAATATATTGTCTCTAATAACAACGGAGGAATAATTTAGCCTGGTTCAGGTTGGAATTTAGACTTTCACGATAATTTGAATATGCTGTACCTAGACTATATCTATTAGTTTATAGAAATTATTAAGGTTCATGCGTGTTTCCTGTTCCACTTCCTTTTTTTGGAGCTTAAGTATAATTCGCCTGCAATACATTTGCAATTTTACAGCACGGTCTTCATGATTAAGTCCTCTACTTAAATTCGCATATAACATTGCATAAATTTTAATTGAAACCCACACATTCCGTTTAAATCCGACACTGTAATTTGTGCGAATTTTAGGAAGCTAAACAGCGTATCAGAAGCGTACAAATCAATTCGTAAATATCTTCTTAAAGAAATAGTGTCCGCAGATACTCGTAGAAAATGCTTTCGACGTTTCAAACTTGCTAATTTCCATTATAATAAGTATCCATGTTAACTAAAATCGATACTGAAATTTATAGGAATTTCAGCTAGCCAAAAAATGCATCAGAAGCATACAATCAATTCTTAGCCTTGGTCCTGAAGAAATAGTGTTTGAAGATACTCGCGGGAATTCCTTGCGGCCTTATACAGTTTGAAATTTCGATCATAATAACTATTACCCGTTCCTCTCTCAACCCCATTTTTTTTAGTCAAGTAAAACCGCAAACTAGAGCAACTCTGGAAACTCTCAGTCGGAATGGAGATTCTTTTGAAGCGGTGAAACAGCTGGATTCTGTTGGGAACCCACGAATCGAAATTCCTAGCTCGAGCGAAATTAATAAACGAACCATGGAGAATGGGATCGGAGTTTGGTGCAGGATTCGGGGTTTGCGGATCGCGTACAAGCGGTTTGTCCGCCCGCGGCTGATTCTCCGCTCGTCTTTTTCAAATATTGAAATTTCTCTGATAACAGTGGACCACGGAACAGAGATACCGGCCGCGTATCGCGTTAAGCCCGCACAATCAACAAGTTACACTGGGATCTGTGTGGAGAACGTATTTCCTGCTGTGGCCATCGGTCTTCCCGCTCGAAATCTCGATGATATCGACCGCCCTGTGGCTCGATATATCTGGTACATAAAGCAGAAACTACGGTTCTGGGAACTACTTGTACGTTGTTGCTTTTGTTTCGGTGTCCAGAGTGCATCTATTCGCTCGTTTATTGGTAATGTCCTGTATCATTTGTGAAGAAGATGATTTTAAGTAGGTACTTGTTAAGTGGGTTCATGTGTCTGTAAAAAATTGAAATTGTCATTGCTTCCAGTCAGTTTGTCTCCCTGAATTAGAACAATCGAATGGCGCGATGACGTAAGTTATTCTTGTGCCATATACACTGCTGCTAATAAGTAACGGGACACCTATTATGTTTGTACAAAAAGTACGATGTTTTTGCCAACTATAGTGTCGTATATCCGTAAAAATATACGGGGTGTTCGCGCTATTGGTTTCCAGAGTTTTCCTCGGAGGTGGTAGGTTTATGAGAAAAATAGAACAGAACAAAATTTCACTATTTTTTATGCACAATACAATGATTGATTTGCAATTACAATTGATAAGTTCTACGACCGACAAAAAATTCATTTTTTTCTGGATCTTCATAATTTTCTAACGACTATTTAGGTTTGCCTCACATTCGATAAGCGCTCCGATACTTACAAACAGGACTGTATCTTGAAAATTATGCATACAAATGTAGTAAATAGTAAGTTTCGAAATGAACGAGCAGATACATTTGGTACTCCTATTGTGTTAATATCTGCAGAGATTTCTGACATCCGCTATAGTTCTGCTTGATAGTTCGAGACCATGAAACTTGGTAGCACTTCCTTATAGCGTGTGCAACACTTCGAGTTGCTTCTAAATAACAGTGAAATACTGACTAATTCAGAACACCAAGCAGAACGCAGTTAGTATACATAAACAGTCGGCGAATTCAACCGATCTAATTTCTCGAATTTACACGAGGGACGATCAACTGCATGATCGAATTCAAGAAACAACGTAAATCCTCTTATCCTAGTCTGCTTAATAATCAGAGGAGAAATTTCAGTGGCCGATTGTATACCCCGAAAAAACCATTCATCGACGAGAATGCCACTCATTAGAGCAGAAATCTGATGAATTAGTCATCAGGTCAAGTGGAATTCGATCCCTTCAGCTACTTTAGCCGAATAACCAAGTCTATTAGCTGGCCAAGTGACCAATTCGTTTATGGAGGAATCATTTTTTAAAGATTACTGGCAAATTTCAACCCCTTTTCCTGACTTTTTAACACCTAGAAATAAGAGTCGTTCGAGCTTTATCGAAATATCGCCTTTTCGAAGTCCATTGGAAATTTATTGATTACCGAATTAAAAAGGTATTTTCAAGGGAACGTTCTGTAAATGTAGAACAAGCATATATAAATTGTTCTGCCGTTTTAAGGAATCATACCGCATTGGTTGTCTCTTCGTGTGAAATTTCATGAATCAATTATCCTTCGAGGAACAACAGAGCTAGTTCTTTTCCTAAGAACAAGACGCAGCAACCAAAATAATTAATCGATGCCCAGGTTATCTCTTCGAAATCTAGCCTCTACAGGAAGGGTGGAGAAAGAAACGTTCCAACTATGTGAATCATTTATAGGAAGACGAGAAAACTCGTCAATTTCCTATCCGTGGAAAAACTATGAAATAAGCGAAAGTTATTGAAGAAACGTGTAACCGTACTGACGCGAAACTTTTTGTCTCTACTCTATTACTATTTCCACACACATCCCCGAGAACCATTAAAAGCACGGCGTTGATGGATTAGCAGCCCCAAGCAGTCGGTCAGTCGAAGACGAATCTCGATGTACTCCACGTTTCTTCCAGCCCCTTTTTTCACCTCCACTCATCAAATAGAGTTTACCTGGGAACTTAGTGACTTCTCGTGGGTAAATAAGTGGAGAAATGTTTGCCTTGCAAACGTGTTGATCGGAGCCCTCGTGAAATAGAGAAGGTTTCGTGCTTTTTCATTCACTGTTTAATCTCACGAACTTGCTAATTCTCCGGCGAACTAATTTCTCACCGGATTTCAGTTCACTTATTTCATTTTCAAGAAAAATATGTGGGCGTTAAATTTTACACAGCTTCTGACCCGCTCCGGATGTATAATTAGATCGACCACGTTTGCAGAAAGTGTACAGTGGCACGAATTTCGCGGTGGATTCTCTCGTGTAAGGTAATCGTTGCGTTTGACAGGCTGCAGTCGACGAGCAGAAATGTAAATATTTCAAGAGCTTCCATAAAATCAACAAACATTTTTTATCCTTTGCTAGGTTAATCTCTCTCATTTCCTCTCCCTTTCTCTCGTGTCGCGTCGACGGGCACTCGTGGTATGTTAAAAAAGTTGAAACAACTTCGCTGCAAACTTAGTAGATTTACCTCACTGTAACACTTCCTCACTTACCTCGCTGTATGTTATTTTCTGATATCTTCCACATTCGGCATAATCTCGTATTATACGTCCTTCTATGTCACCCACTCGTGGTTTCAACAATTTCATCGCAAGAATCCACTTTCGAGAGACTTCTCCACCACCTTTTATTATAATGCCAGCTTTCGTTACGCGGCTGGACGCCCTTAGAATGCAAATTTCACAAGTTGTCAGCTCACAGAGCGAAACTTTTTAATCGTGTGATCCGTGGACAGGCAACTACGAGGTAAGGTACTGCGAAATAAGCCGTTTCTACCGTTATTTCTCTCATGAAAGAACACTCTGTAATCGCCGTTTCGTGTTTCCGGAGGAATTTTGTCAATCGATTTGTCAAGTGATCTTGCATTCCATGAAGTTTCGTGAATTTTTATTCAGCTAAATCGACAGCCAGTCTCGTACGTAAATACTTGGAAAGAATGAATTCGTTATGGAGGAAGTCAAGTGTCACAAGGTTATACAGTAAATGACAAGTGGGGTTCTCACGTAGGGTCAACTTCGAATAGTTGAATATTGTATAAGTGGCATGTCCAGTGGAATATTCGAATATTCCAAATGCACGAACTTTTCGGCACAATTCAAAATTCCAACAGTTCGAATTACTTTGGCACAATATGAAATTCAGACACTTCTAATGTTCGAATTATCCGAATTATTTGAATTATGCGAATAAAAAATTCGTATTCGAATTATCCCAATAGAGAATTCGTATTCGAAATTATCCAAATTATTCGAATAGTTCGACTATTCGAGCTGCAGTCCTAGCGATAAGCGTGGAATTAAGAGCGTCAACGAAGGAACTTTATAATTTAAGAAAGTATTCCGTTGCCACGTGTCCGGCGGAATCCATTATTGGAACTAGCTTCGTCTGGCCCTGGTCCTCGAGGGTGACTCACTCCCATCGATCATCGCCTACCGAATCTAATTCCACCCCGAAGCGACGAAAGACGCCTCTTATAGGGGACTAGGAGAGAAGATTTCTCAATTAACTTCGTCTCGCCAAGCAAATTCCGCTTCTGGCTTGAGAAATCCTTCCACGTTCCGCGCGTTCGCGGGATGATCGCGTGCGTCCAAGGGAATATTGACTTTAATAAAGGAATCGGCGAACGTTCGAGCCAGATGCTGAAGGCTCTGTTAGTCGAACGCTCGATAATTCAAATTTGCGTGGTTTTCAATTGCTTCGAGTTGATTAAGTTCGATTGTAATTTAATCACAGCTCGTTTCGAGTTTGTTATTACGAATTTATACGCGCTTAGATGGGATTCAATATGTTTATGTTTTGAGAAGTAAATTTCTTTTCTGAATGATCACATTTTTCTTTTATATATGCGAAGAAAGAACAGTTCAGGAGTCCGACTTTTTTCCAGTAAATTAGTAAAGGTTTCAATAACAGAGGAAGAGTTGTACGAGCAACACCGGCAAAACCGGTAAAAAACGCCGAATATTCAGTACGTAGAAACAGGCAATTTGTGTATGAAACGATGGGCAAAACGTGCGTCGACGTGAAACATTAATTTCCTCTGGTCATATTTTACGCGGCGTTATTTAAATATTAAAAGCGCTATGAAATTTCCGACACACGGCGCGTTTCGAATCCGCAAAAATACTGAAATCGCGGTAAATTTCAATACTCTGTACGAGCAAAAAGTGAAATTAAAATTCACGAAATTAATTAGTACGGCGTAAGGATTTCATTCGAGTTCTTTTGAATATTGTTACAAAAACGACTACCTGATAAATCGTGAAACATCGAGGACGCTTTGCCGATATTTATTTGTAACGAAGATTGTTTCGTAAATTTATTCGCCATAAAAATAGAGTAGAAAAAAGGGGAGGGCAGGGAAACGTGTTTATTTATGAAACGCGACAGCCGTAATTTCCACGGGCTTCATTAAAATAATAGCTTCGACCGTCGCAAACTTATTCATTTTCAAACGCCGGATCTCTGTTCTCCTCCATCTCTTTTTTCCTGTTTTTTAGAACCTCGTCGTGCGCCACGGTTATCATCGACGTTATTTCCATTTGAACCGGTCGTTATCCGGCATCCTTAAATAATTAAAATCGCAATCAACCGAAATCACGAAACTATTTTTCACTGAATAAATTCCCGTTTCATCGTCTGTGTATTCACTTTAAAACCGCAGGTTAACGTATTAACCCTTTCACCACTGCAGGTTTTAATTCGTAACGCACGTTGCGACGGTCAAATCGTGGCCGCAAAACCTTTTATTTCTGATCGTTTTAAAATTTCGTTTAAATTAAGTTAAGTGGAAATACGCAAAGGTAAAAAAATGAGGATCACGATGAAAATTCGCCAAAAGGCGCCAACAGCATCGAGCAAAGTTTCAAACCGCTTGTAGGCGCAAACAACACTGTGTGAACAATTTCTCAAAGAGACTTAATTACAAACGACGAGTGCAGGTGAGAGAACCAACGTCACCGGAAGTGGAGGAACCGAAGACTGTACGCACCTATGAAACTTGGCGCTTTCGACGATTTTTATTAAAAAGAAAAGGAAGGAAAAAGGAAAGTAATTCGTGTAGTCGAATTGGATACACAAATTCGCCCTTTTGCTGGTAAGCCCGTAGTCTGGTGACACGCGTTCTTAAATAAAGTCGCGTGCCACGTGCATCCATGTATATTCGGTTGCTGCACCGGCGAGGAAACGTTGAAGGGAAAGGAAAACGAGAATCGGAGATATTATTTAGGGCGAATGGAAACCGCGTGTCTGTGTACGAAATTTTCTCTCGCGACGGAAAAATTACGTGAACCAACGACGCCCTTTGAGGGGGAACGTTGAATTTACACCGAAAACTACGTGGAACCGATGGAATGAAAAGAAATGGAAAGACACCCTAGTAGTTTTTATAATGTTAGCAAAATGGAGCTGAAATGAACCTGTTCCTCTCAAGGAACGAGATTTTTAATGAAACGAAATTCAATTGTACATGGAAATATTAGCAAGTGAAGTTAGGTTAGCTATCACTTGTCTTCGCTTGAATACAAGAAACCCAACCTTACAGGTCCTGCTTCATTTTATACTTTAAACGAGATCTGTTTTCTTCGATTTCTTCTTGGTTCGTCCACAATTTTCATTCAACATTTTCTCGTTGTTTTTAAGACGCTATAAAATTCTAGCCTGAAAGAATCCATCTAAAATGAACCGTTGGAGCATGGAAACGAGTTCAGAAAAGATACTTGTTCCATGAAAGTCGTCAAGGAATAATTCTTTAAGTGGACAAGAATAACGTTGCCCCGGGATTACATTAAAATCCATTTGCTAGGCAACTGTCCGAGCTAAAAATAAGGCCTGCAGTGAAGCGTTCGGGCTCAATTTCCCGTGGCGATCGTGGAAGATAATTAAATCAGCGCGTTTCGCGCGGAAAAAAAAAACATATCGAATATTCATTATACACCGAACAGCTTTTTCAAGGTTCCAACGAAAAACCGCTAATTACCAGCTTCTCTGTCGTAAAGTGGATACACGGGAAAAATATAGCATGGTGAACGATCAATTATTAGAATTATTTTCCTATTAAGATTGCTTTTCCAGAGAATGGATTTAATTCCAATTTAATTTACCATAAGGCCGCCGTTAAATTCTATCGAATTCCTTGAAAATCTAAGCTGCTACATAAAGCCAAATCCTACTGAGAAGGTAACGCTCACAAATAAACTGTTTTTTTTTCTAAATTTGTTAGAAAAATTCTAAAAAATCACAAATGAATTGCACAGTGACTCCGTTACGTCAAATTGAGTTGAAACTAGTAAAAGACTCGGGAGAGTAACACTGTTGTCTGAAAATGCGACATCGATGGCGCGATCGTGATTAAATATTAAAGGTTCCCGTGGGAGATGCGAGCCGGTGTCACAAGTTTCCCACGAACAAGAACGAAACGCATCACGGCGAAATTTGACGGATCGAAACTGCGATTAATTTCTACGATCACTTTCCGGAGAGTAGAGTGGATCGTTATTAAACCAGCTAGCGAAGAGCACGTTTTCATAATTTCATAATACGTAAGAACTTGCGATAACTCGCTTGCTTTAGAATATACGTACATATACGTATATACGCTATGTATTTGGATATTCGATAGATGCTATGCTTCCAAGAGCTTTCCAACGCTTCTCCGTCTTCCTTTGGATAAAGAAAACGAAGTTCTTGGAACCGTGGTATACAAGGGAAATCCCTTTTTCAATTTCCCTTCGTAATTTCTATTTTATCAGTTAACGGGTTTCACTTTAATCCAGGTCATTAATCTTATTAATTTTGCTTGTTAACGATCATTGTCCTGAATATTCCTGCATTTCCTGAAGGATCATTTTGATCCTTCTCGCAGCTGTACCTATTAATTACTTTTTACGTTCAACTGAGAAAAATACTCTCTACTTTTATTTCTGTTTTTTTCTTCTTCGTGCAAATGTACTGGTAAAGGGCTTGAAATTTATGAAATTCATGCGTTAGTAGTACCGTTCGGTCACCCGTTAATTCAGCCCCGAAACGAGAAAATTTAACTTTCCCAACGAATTCCTTAAACTTCAATTCTCACTAACAATCGACCGGCTATGATAATCAGCGAAGTTGCCGCGCTAACGAAAATTTACCCATGGTCGGTGTCAATAATTAATCATTCCGCCCTCGCTCATTTTCGGGAATTTCGATCAAGGCACGTCCACGTATCCCCGCCGATAATCGGAATCAATTGAACGTAGAATCGCGTGTGCACGAGGAATGTTTAATGGACGCGCATCATATTTCGATACTTCCGTAAGAATTCCAATTATCCCGCAGATCGAGCAAAATTCCACTGACACGGTGGAAATTACTGTCGAAATAATCTCCAACTACGTTCACCGCTTATCACAATCCATTTTTCTCTGTTACATTGGAATCTTTCGAACGATATTGTCTGCACGATCTGTACTTCCAAATTAGATTCTGGAGTAGCGTACACCGTGTATCGTTATCAGCGAACAAAAGGAGCCGTGAATTCAAGTTGACGAGCAGAGAAATCAACGTGTTCCAAATATTGGCGAAACATTGGTCAAATGTCGTTTGAGTTAACTTGTTTCGCTCTTAGTTACAGCCAAAAAAAAAAGAGACAGTTTATCCACTCTGTCCAATCTGGCCAAAGCTACTTCCAGTCGACCGATTTCGCGAAACTTCGTAATTCCATCCTATCGTTCCAACAGTTTTCTGTCTCCAATTAAAAAAATTCCAGGGAGGATTATATTCCGTTGATTCCTCGTGGACAAAAGGGAAACAAGGCTAAATCTCTCTGGTTTCTACGTGCGAGGTAGAATACGCGGGCAACATCCACTGACGTTATTTCTTTCACTGCAAGTGCAGGACGGATTACGGAAAACGAGAGTATCACCGTGGTGTTATTGATTTCAGCCCAGAGGAAACTAGCCAACAGAGGCCCAGACTAGGTATGAGACGAAGCCCTGCTAGAAGTGGTTATCAGAAAGGTCGGAAAATTGATAGTGGACACGGCTTGTGGAGCAGTTGCCAAACCGAAGTATTTGAGTGGTCGAATATGTGAAGAAGATATGAATAGCATCGGGTAAAGAGTGACGTTTCGAAGAAGTGTATAGAGTACGTAGTAGTCAATAGCGCGGTTTCGATCGAAACGGCGTTTCGCCACGGGAAACTACTTATTTATGCACGAACCTCCTCCTTTGAGGAACGCGGTTGACCATACATGTGCTGCATCAGCGTGCACGTCTTTTTACGAGTGTCCGTACACAGCGTTTTTTCGTTCATGACAAATTTTTAATTGGTCCAAGTAAAAGATTTATAAAAAATAAAAAGAAGCATTTCTCCCTTTGAGGTTGACGAATAATTTTTAAACGAAATGCGATGGTACACGAACTTGTAAGTAGTAACTCGAAGTGTTTGCGTTCAAAGCGTTCAAGATATCGAAATTTTTTTCAATTAAAGCTTCGCCAATTTAACACTCGAGTGATGAAATAGTACCGGGAGAATTCAGTGCTCTGCTACTTGTCTGATTTATAGGTAGGTACGAGCCAAGGTTCGAATTAAATTCTACGACAGTTGATTATGCAGTTGGCTCGAGGGAACGAGTAAATATAACGTCTTAATTTCCATGGAAGACACGAAATTATTCATCGAGTAAACGAGGATAAATTGTTCGTAAGTCGATCGGTCGTGGAGAAATGCCAGTCTAATCTTTCGGTGATTTTAACGCTGTATGCTAATGCGTACAAGTATTCCATCCAGCGGACTTACGAGGCTGCCCGTAAACTTATAAATTGAATTTGAATCAGCAACAAACTAATTTGCAAGACAAATGTTTGCCCTGGAATCCTGTAATTCTATCCTGCTCGTTAATATGACATTTTTCACCATGTTTTTTCCTCCGGTTATACATATAACCCGCGTATAAATGGACGCGAGAGAAATCTCGAAAGTGGCATTTTTACGCGGATTGAAAAGTTCCGAGTAAAGTTTTCTATGAATTTTCTATGAAATTGTCAACACAGCGACGAGAACGAAATTTATTTTTTGATCGTTAAGGAGAAAAACGCGGAAGTTATCGTATCGAGCAAACATTCGTCCTAACTTCCACGAGAACTTGTATATATTTATGTACAGCAAGACGTTTCTCTCCATCCTCATCCATTCGTGCGTTCTAGCTAACAGGAAAGAATTCCTGGCTGCCTTCGTAGCTGACTGGTAAACGTGAAAGTTTTATTTCCGAAACGGGCCGTGGATGTTTTCCGCGCTAAAACTCCGAACCGACTGCCTGGTTTTGCCGCTTTAGAGAAACGCTAGATGTTCCAGCGATAGGAAAAAGATGAATTTCTTGAGTGGTAGACGTGAACGTCTGATTCTCGTATACGTGAGATCGCGATAAGAGGGAAACTGGATTGCGACTCGAACGTGAAGTATTCTAGAAGAAACTGCCAAGCTTTGGTCGATACAATGGTTATAGTTTCCCTTATTTCATTTAAAGGTAGATATCATTTTTCTACATTCTATCAAGGAAGACTTAGAAATTTTTAAAACTTTTATTTTATTTGGAACTTAATTTATTGCTTCTCCAAATTTAGTAATTAAAAAGCGTACTTAAATTTCCTAAATAAATTCCTGCTTTCTCAATATTTTAATAGATTCGTAATGTAATGTTTTTCTATAGTATTTTAAGATTGAAATAAACTCGTGGCATACTCGGTACACGCGTGTATTCTAGACGAGACTCGATTTTCCCTGGCAAAATTCCTACCACATATTTACAGGCAAAAGATTCATGAAAAATTACCTTCGACGAGATCGATCATCCGTTTTCGATCGAGATTTTCAGCGAGCACCCTTCCTCTCTGTCCGACTCTGCGCCACACTTCCGGCCCCTTCTCCTTTCAACCGGTCAATTCGACATCCTACGCGACATCCTGATGGCGCGTTTCTTCGTTCTTTTTCACGCGTTTCCTTCTCATCTCGGGCTCCTCAATGCTTTACTTTGTTCCCTGGCCCGTTTCAGCGTCTCGAGCGTGAATCAACCACCGTCGGCGTTTGCGCAACCGGCGAACCCGGTCATTTCCGGCGTCACCAATCCTCGATCGAATTCTTCGCTCAATCGCTTTTCTCAAACGGCTAACTTCTGCCTCCTTTCTGTGATCGAAATTCAACAGAGGCACTTAATTCTTTCAATTATTACGCTCTTCAAGATTGATGAAACATTGAAATGAAATCTTTTCCTTCGATAGATCCAAAGGGGACCAGCGCAAACGAACGAAGAGTAATCAACAAAGGACAAATTCTTCTGGGCTTGTAAAATACACTCTTCTTCTCTTCCTTTCAGTGTCAACAGACCACTCACGCTTTTCGAGATCGGGAACGGAGATGGAATCTTCACAGATATAATAATTCTTTCTTCTTTCGCAAATAGAAAAAAAAAATGATCTTCTTTCAGCCCGTAGCGGAATCGTGGCCGCGTCTTGTTCGTCGGTTGCGTTTCAGAGCGCGTCTCGTACGATCTCGGGGGCGAGGGCGGTGTCGATCTTACCGGGCTGAGTTCGCGCGTCCTACTAGAAGGAAAATCCGTTCTCCGTCATTTCGAACACGGCCCACCCCCGATGCCGATTCTCTCCGAACGGGGATGGCATGAAACTGCGCGGACACCGAATGCCACCCCCGTCTCAACCGCTCCCACCTCCGCTCACGCTCTTTGCCCCTCTTCAGTAGGGGGGTTGGAGGCTTCTTCTTGTTGCCCTACCTCGCTCCTCCGCTCTTTCGCCACGAAAAACGCAG
>NW_017100152.1:159083-165404 GCF_001263275.1 Habropoda laboriosa | reverse complement strand
GGACGAGATGCTTTTTAAAGAGTGAGAAGCAGAAATTGGGGATTCTTCGAGCTTTGCTCAATGAGGTTGCTACAACGTTAGAGCATCGTAAGGTTTAAGAATCGAATTCCCTTTTCCTTGATTTATGTAGGAATTTTCCGGAAATTTTCAAAGATTGAAAAAGTTATACTCGTTTGAAGAACTTGATGGTGTAATCTGTTTGAACTAACTTTAAAGTAAGAATCATGGGAAGTAATAATTCCATTGATTTGAAAGATTTCGGGTTGCGCTTGTGTAGAGTTTGTATACAATTTTCGACTCTAATTATAAAGTTTCCCCCTTTACCACCCTCGAAGTGTTGCATTTTCGTAAGAATTTTCATATACCGATGGAATGTTTCGGCTAAGAATTTCTTTCGTGTGGTTCCTCTGTGAAGATGTGCGCTATGTTAATAAGTCAGAAAAGACATTCGTGAGTTATGTTAATTGCTGTACGGATGTTTCAAAAAGCCTCTGGACCATTTTAATTGAGGCTTCCTTAATTAAGCCGGCCCGGGAGTGGAACTTTTCAAAAAGAACCAGAGTGTTTTAGATTCTAATTGCAACATCTATGACGCATTCTACAATGATCGTGTATTCCTACGACATGATACAAACGTGTATAATAGAAGAATTTGTAGATTTTGAAGAATACGTAAGCCTGACAGCACGATGTGACGGAATTATACAGGCGAATCTCCGCTTCCCCGAAATCGATACTTAATCTGCAATGCAAAGTAACTATCCCGGGGCTTTTCATATTTCACTCATTAAACGTCAAGGTTGAAGGAACTTCTTGGCCACGTAGAGAAACCCGCGAGAGTTAATCCCTGTGCTCGATTTTCCAAAAGTCCCGCGCCAACTCTCGCCCCTTCTGTCTTATTATTAAAACCGTTTCTCCACCTCGTTACCAGGAGGATACTTTATAAATACGAAAAGTAGAAAAAGCTTTTACCCGACCATTTCCCTCTCCCAAGAAGAAAGGTTGAACGATAGTTGATACGAAACTTTTCAAGGTGTGAGTATATGTACGTTCGACAAAAAGAGATGGAAAAATGCGGGAATTAGAAAAAAGTAAGGCACGACTGAGAGGAGAATGGTACATATAGGGAACATAAGTGCATAGCACTGTTCGACACTTCATTTTCACCAGGGGCTAGAAACGAGAAATCAAGTGAGAAATAAGAGCAAAGTGTGTGCAAGAAATAAACAACATATTCCAGCCCCTCTCCTTCTCTCACGTGACATCTCATTCCTTGCTACAATTCCTCTATAGCGATCGTGCTTTTCCTTTCGCTATAGATCCTGCTTTTCAAACCCCCTGCCCTCATCTTTCTCACTTAAGGGCGGAACGCGGCAGCCGTTTACGAAAACACCAGGAAATGGAAAAAGGTGGCGTGACCACGGGTCTGTTTTAATATGCTTAGCGACGGGGGATCATGAGAACATTAATTTCGCATTGTGTTACCGTATCTAGTTTTTCTTCGCGTAACAGCTGAACGTTTCGAAATTTTTCGTTAAATATTTTACGACATCTTATCGAATATTTTCACTCGTAGAAAAAAAGTGAATGTAGGTACTTTCTGTAATATATAGAGGAAAAGGAATTGGTCGCTAAAATTTCATAAAAGAAATCTCATCATACTTTGTGACTCTTCTGGAGGATTCTCTTAAAAAGTTGATGTAAAATATTTTATACAATTCATTGACTATTTTGTTTTTTTTTTGTTTTTTTTTTCAACAAGAAGTGACTGTTTTCCGCGATATGTGGAGAAAAAAATTTGGAATAGACGGGCTGTAGGAGGTCACCAGAAATTCGCGCGGGAAAATCGATAGCGCGGGGGAGGCAAGGACACGCCAAGGTCATTTGGGGAAAAATGGTCACTCGAAAGTTTGCCCGGTTGTCATGTCGACAGTTGAAAAATTCGAACATTTAAATATTACCCGATGCGCTATTCAGAAGCGCGATTAGCGCATTCGTTCTTCTTTATTCTTTCCGCCACGCGATCCATACGCATAGATTAAAATGTGCCATTCTATGCACGGGATTAGACTGAAACTCTACATCCCGTTATTACGATCCGCATAATGCTATAGCTCATGCCGAAGAATATTACGGGAAACATATTGTTATTTCGTAGCACAATTGGGTCGGTTTCGTGTAATCATCAAATTTCGTTTAATCGTACTCGTAACTGTCTCTATGAATATTCAACCCAGCTCTGGAAAAAGAAGAAAAAGAGGAAAAAGGAAGTAAAGGAAAAACAAATGGTGCAAGAATAACGTGAAAAAAATTTCCCCGACAAACAATCTGTTAAAGCGGTATTTTATCCACTCTTTTGATGTTTGCCCAAACAACCGAAAAAGGTAATACCACCTTTTTATTATTTGCAGTGTTTTTCCAAGCAGAGTGGGTCGATATCCAGGCGCGTGCAGCGGTAAGTTTGATGAAACACGGGGGAAAAGTACTCTGCTTGTATATACAGGGTGTTTCCTTTAACTCGCAATGTTGAAATATCCTGTAAGAGGCTGAACCTATCCAAAAAAATGTTTTTATATCAGTTGTTTGGTATGAAGAAGATCATTGTATGATGCGAATTATTTTTTGCAGGTCGAGTGGTGACGGGCAGAATTTCAGTCAAATTCACTTTTCTAAACGGAACTATATATTTTCTTTCTCAAAGTACGATGGCACTTGTTGAGACGAATTCAACGACCTGCCACACGAGGTCATTTATCGTTGTAAAAAGTTATAAATTATGTTATAAATTCGCGAGTTCCTAGGAATCAAGTAAGCCTGAATCGCTGCTTGACAGCTATTAGGCTACACGCTGTAAACAAAGATCTGTTGGTTTTTAAGTCTCCCGCCTTAGTTGGTGGACTGGCGAACGTCTGTTGTTTTACATGCGGAGCGTATTCGTCTTTTGTCATCATATACATATGTGTATCAGAATAAAGTATTGCTTACGAAAATGTGTCTCTGAAAACCTTCATTAAATATCGTCCTAAATTTTCCGCGATTACTTTAATCCATTGCAACAAGATGGAACTTCTTATCTCACCTTATGCTTCTCAAGTCAGTGAGACAAATAAACGAAGTTCTACTTACCGATATGCAATTAAAAAAAAGTTTTCTCCATTCATATTGATATTTGTAATATTTGGTAACTTGAGAAGCATAAGAGGAGATGAAAAGTACGATCTTTATTTACAGTGTGTAGCTCGATAGCCGTCAACCAGCGATACAGGCTCACTTGATTCCTAGGAACTTATGAATTTATAACACAATTTATAACATTTTACAACAATAAATGACCTCATATGGCGGGTCGTTGAATTCAATACCAAACAACTGTTGTAAAAACATTTTTTTTATAGATTCAATTCCCCATGAGATATTCTAAAATGGCGAGTTAAGGAAAACACCCTGTATATAATACATCGATCGCAAGTTAGAGATACTGCAATCGAACTTGCTCGGTGGATTACTCGTGGAAAATCGTAACGATGGCCTCGTGCACGGAATATCGATCTATGGTGATCCCACTCGACTGTTTTATTTGAAATATCGCTATATATGCCTATCGGGATATTGTTGTGAACGATCCATGTGGAGAACGTCGATTGGAGAAGGAATAGTCGTCCGTTTAAACCGCGAATATCTTTCCTCTCTCTGTATGTGCTTCTTTTTTCTTTATTTTATTTTCAACGCTGTTTGTGCGGATACCATTCGCGTTGAAAACTTATTTCATCAAGATACAAGGATCTAACTTCGTTTTAGTTCGACCGGTTCGATCATCGGTTTCGGCAGAAGGTGAGTTTTCTTTAATTAAAAACTTGAGCGGCTTAGAAAAATCACAGAAGGAGGCAAATTAACTATTCATTAAAAGTTATAACGGGACGACTTGCAAACGTTCCTATCTTCTCTTTTTTTCTATCCTTTTAATTGTAGATACAGGGCGGTTGTAATGGAGTGGCAGAACTAACCTTAAAATTGGGTCAATTTTTCTTGCCCTTAATAATGTAACTTGATCTTAATTTCTTTTTTTTTCTCTCCTGAGCCTTCGAGCTTTTAATTTAATGTGCAACGTTTCTCGCAGTATTAAGTCTTTTTACTTTGTACATACAACTAGGTGCAAACGGAATCTGGATTTCAATAATTCAACCGAACAGTCAACGTGTCAACCTCTGACTAAACTTTATCGACATGAATTATTCACTAACGAACTTTATCTTTTATCTTCACTAATTTCACAATTGTGCAACAGCTTGTAGCTTAACTCACACAAATTCGTGATAATTTATGTCTCTCTGTGAGGGGGCATGCGGCAACAAATTCATTCTCGGAAATGTTAAATTTAACACAGTGATATGCAGTTGCAAATTATATCGCGCGTTAATTCGCGGCCGGCCACCTGTCCCTCTTTCATCTTTTTGCTCCTGCGATCCGTTTCATATCGATCCGTAAATCCTCGACAGAAAGTAGTCGAGTCGGGCGATTAAAAATTTCGCGCTAAATCGGCCATGGAGACGCATCAACGTGTGAGCGATGCTCCATCGAGCGTTCGCGTATTTCACCGATACGAGAACAACCGGTCGATTCTGTCGAATGAGAGACGGGATAAGTAACACAGAACATTGCACAGATTGAATTGTCTTATGAAACGGAAATGAGAGAGCAAGAGAGAGAAATTGGAAGAGAAAGAGAAAGAAAGAGAAAAACGGATAGAGTGAGGGAGAGGGAGAGAAAGAGAGTGAAGAGGGAGAGAGAGAATGTGAAAAGTAAGGAGAGAGAGAGACAATGGAAAAGAGTAAGGAGAGAGAGAGCAATGGAAAAGAGTAAGGAGAGAGAGAGCAATGGAAAAGAGTAAGGAGAGAAACAGGAACGAATAAAAGAGGAAAAACGGAAGACAAGGAACGAGCTGTAAGATACAGAGAAAAAGAGAAAGAAATCACGGCGACGATGTACGTAGCTTCGCGAGTCGTGGTAAACTGTGAGAGATTCGCGAGCAAGAGGCGCAGGGTGAAACGGAGACGAGGGTCTCGTATTAAAGGAGACCGTCTGTTAATTTCTCCATCGATCCGTTTTCCCATTGTACGAGCACTTCCCCGCGCCCTGTCGTCACCGAAGAAAAGGGGGAAAGAAAAGAATCACCTGGGGTACGGAATGAAATTGACGCTCGAACGCCTCTCTGAAAGGCGAGTAGTCCGTGCGATCGTGTTTCCTGTTCGACGAATTTAATGATTCGCCGTTTGTTCGTATTTACCCTGTGGAGTGTCACTGGAAGCGTGGAAAAATCGACGCGATTGCTATGGGCTTGTCGAAGGATTCGGCGAAAGGGTGAATAAGATCGAAACAACAAAGTTGCGCCTCTCGATTCGTACCATTCGAGGCTGAAGACTTTCAATCCCCTGTCAGAAGCATCAGAGTCAGGGTTATTGAATCAAATTGTGAATTTTCACCTGTCGTGGAAATCTCTTATCTTTACGACCCCTTTTACGGCGTCCTTCTTTTTTAAGGCCACGTAAACAGTAGAGAGCGAGTAATCGCTCTTGCTCTAATGGTTTTATAGTTATTGCATCCTTCCCTATATAATCAAGGGCGCAATTAATTTTCCCCCTGGCAATGCAGCCGGTCATTACTGCACAATGTATTCGTAGCGCGAATACGCGCGTTTTGTGAAGTCAATTTCGTTGTATTACCGCCAGGATGAGAACGGAACTCCTGCTAATTCATTCTTAGTGGATTCATGAATATTATACAGCTTTCTGTTTCAAAAAAATTACAAAAGAAACCTCGTATCCTTCATGTTTGATGGGAATAAACAAGTGAAAAAGTGGAGGAGTAATTTTCAACGCCTCGAAGATTCTCTTATACGATGATTTGACGTGTGACGATTTCAAAGAAGATCCAACAAGAGTGAACCCCGACGCTGAAACGCAATTACCGCGAATAATAAGCCACCGGCGACGATTCAGGATCGTTTGATAAAGGGAAGAGGTACGACATGCACAAGGAAGACGTATCGTTGGCGCGTTCTCAAAGAGGGAGATTCACAGAGACTTGATGCCTCTGGCCGGAGTCTTTCTGCGGCTCTTTCCGCACGAGAACGAGCATTGTTCACCGAGCTGTGCCAGTCAAAAGCCACAGAACACCCGAATTTTTTCCCGTTTTCGCGAAACCACCATCAAAGCCTATGTCAGATCTTACCAATCGACATAGAGAATGTCGAGAAACTCCTTTGAATGTTAATTTCGAATGGAAGTGTCTCCGTTAACTTTTCCATTATCTTTCAAATACAAA
>NW_017100152.1:105584-159060 GCF_001263275.1 Habropoda laboriosa | reverse complement strand
TTTTGATGCATCAACTTTCTCATATAATATCTAACGCCAGCCTCAAAAAGTTGAGCATCAAAAAATTGGAAACATGCATGAAACTGTATTGTTATTTATAGCTATTTGTTTATTTAACAATGTGTTCAAATAATTTCATATATTCCTCCGAAAGCATTCCTTCCGCTTTCCACGTAATTACGAAGCTCTGGAAAAATCTCGAGAGTTTAACAATTGAGACTTCCGAGCGTGAAGCTATTGTATCCTTTACAAAGCACGCTAAAGCGTTCCCTGACAAAGAAGAATATCCTTTTTACGGATTTTCTTTCATTTTCAGAGAAGCTTCGAATTTTTCGTCAGACAGGGTGATACGAATAGTTTGCTACTAATTGAACAGTTTGTTGTACACTTACCGAGTGGTGCTTGGCGTGTAGCTGTCCGATATGCAGGAGAGACAAAGGTCGTACAAGGGACTTCGAGTTCCTCCATTCGTTCCTGACCTGTTGCTCCCTTTCGCGGCTGAAACAAAAAGTTGACCGGTTAAATAAAAACCCTTCAACCAGAGAGGGTTTCTATAAATAAACGAGGGGAGGAAGGGTGAGAACAAAGAGGCTGAGATAAAACGGTGGCGTATCAGTCGATGGAAATAAATCACGTACTATTTTTTGTCCTTTCTCCCTCGTAATATAGAATATTGATAGACCCGAGACACGGGGCAATAGAAATTTTCAGATTGCGTTAATTAAAGCATTCAGAGGAATTTCCTTTGTTTTGACTTTTTTTCCATTTTATTTTCGTTGCTGCTTTGTTTCCTCATTAAGTATTTTCCCGGCAATTTATCACGTCGAGGATTTTCAGCAATTTATCATTCCGATTGAAAGAGCTCCCCCGCGTTTTAAGAATCATCCGTGTGCCGCGTATAATGGATGACGGTGGATAAATTGAAAATGAAATGGTTTTCGATATTGTCACGTGCCCGCGCTGATGAACTTTATCAGGTGATTAATGACCGCTATCGTTGAATTATAGCACTCACGATTCTGGTGAAATTTAGCAAATTGCACGGTAAGATTTTCTCGCTCCCTGTTTCATCGGATTTGTTCTGTACTAATTGACAGAAAAAACAAACGAGCAAAAGGTATAGTTAATATTTGTCTGTAGTTTATAAATGTATTTATGTATTTATCTAGCAGTGATTCTAAGTTTCTCTATTCAGTACCAAAATGGCGGAAAAGATAACGAAAGTCCTCGGAGAAACGTGCATCGATGAAGTCCCTACATTTCTGCAAGTTCCGTCACTTCCATCCTCAAAAACGATCAAAAGAGGATCTCCAGCGGGAGAACTTCGTAATTAATCTCAATCTAGTTACATTAGAAAGCCGAGGGAAGGGAAGAATGTAAATGAAGACGGTCTATCTTGTTTGAATACGTGCAGCTCCAAGGAAATGATCACGACATACTTCGTATTTAACCTTCGCAGAGTGTTTTAATCCCGCCGCATGATAAATAGCTCGAGCTAGAGGGAAAGGGATGGAATCAGAGGGAATCGTCCTTTCTTTTCGCTCATCGATGCGACGTCGGAGTCGGAGGAACTCGCGTCAAGAATCGCGCCTTGTGTATTCCTTTCCATCTCTCTTTCTCTTTCTATCTTACACCGAAACAGTCTAACACTGATTAAAACCTCTTTTCCTTGCCACGTTCTATTCACGTCAAACTGGGAATCTTCGAGATAACTTGTATATGTGTGTGTGCGCGCGTGTGGGCCTGTGTAGACATTACTGAGATTGGGCCGGGTAGAAACGCTTCCTTCCGTTTGCTCTTCCTTCTGAATCCTTTTAGAGAAAATTAACTACAGCTGAATCTTACGTATGCCACGCATTCATCTTCAGACAGATCTATATCATTGTTACGTGGCCTGTCTCCTCTTGCTTTCCATCGAGTTTGCCTTCATTAGGCTTCCTTCAAAGGAACGTGTGACTTTTGCTTGGAAAGTTGAGCGCACCGGGGAATTCCACTTCCTTCTGAGAGTTGACATTGATAAGTGAAACTTTGGTCAAATGATCATCTTTCACTTTGACCCACACAGACTGTCTTCTCAATGCTTAAGAATTCCTTTTTACCGAAGAAAATTGATCTCGGTGACCTTCTATTATCCAGAATCGAAACTCAAGCAAAAGGGAGAATATTCGAGGGCGTTAACACGATCGTAGAGATCGTGAGAAAGGAACACAAAAGTCTGTCAGAGACTATCGATGTTTATCTCATATACATATATGCAATATTCCGAATGAAATTTGCAAAGGTTTCCTAAAATGACACTTGGACGGATAAGATACTTCCCATCAGCTTCCCTTAAAACAGGAACGCTCGGAAAAAATTGTATCAGTTATGCTCACGTTAAAATTCATTGTTCTCAACTCAGGTTAAGAAAAAAAAAAAAGAAGTGAGAGAGGAAGGAAAGGTGGGAGCAAGAAGAAAGGGACTTCGCCGCGTACCGCGTTCCTTTCGTTTCCATCCACGAGAAAGAATAACCGGAATTGCTCAGGGCTAGCGGCGGCCCGAGTACTTCTCCGGATTGTTAGCAACTGGGTCGAACCAATTACGTACGTGGCACGTAAACTTATGCTTTTGTAGTACAAGGTGATTCGGAGTGGTAACGAATGACTTCTTCGTTCGCTTACAGAGAAAAAGATAGATAGATAGGTAGATAGGGAGAGGGTAGGGGGCAGAAAAGTAGGAAGAAAAGCTATGCATCTTCGAAGAAAACCGCAACGAGTATTGGTTCTGTCTAGGAGAGAAAATACAACAGAGGCTTGTTAGGCTTCTTTGTTCGAACTTTTCTCAAAGGTTATCTCGATATAACTGGAAGAAGAGCACAAACTTGCTTCCTTCTTCTACGTTTGACACGTGTCCACCGTTTGACTGGAATGTTTCTTTTCTTTTTCGAAGATTCATTTAAACGTATCCCCGTTTTAAAAGCGTCTCCTCTTTTGGAATTAATAGCTCTCAGCAAAGTTGCATCCTTCCGTATTTCACCACCGAGAGGCAACAAGCATGTGCGAAGCAGTGTCGAAAGACGAGTTACGGGATTCCTGTCTGCACGCCCGTAAATCTAGCCGTACCGAGGCGCAATTTGCTGTTTCCTTTAAACAAAAGGAACGCCGCCGAGAACCACGTTAGGAAACCGACTTTAATTAACTGGAAGTTGTTGATAACAAAGGCTATCCCGCCTGGGGAACCGATATGGCACGTTTGCTCGATTAGAGAAAGAATAGGTTCTAGCTAATTGTTCGATTCGACGAGCTGTCTCTAGAGAAAATTGACCTTTATTCTTCTGAACAGTACCAGTGACTCGTGTACAGTCAATGGAAGCGAAAGTTTCGTTGGATTAATTTGTCAGGAATTTAACGTAACTAATATTCTATCCCTCCCTTATGACTTTTTTCCATATTATTCTTTGTTATTAATTTTACCCTTTCTTTTTTACTTCTATTATTTACTTTCTCTTGTACGAACTATACATACTGTTCGTTGTATAATAACGCTAATTTTATGGTATTACGAGGTCCATATTATTTTGGCCAAGTGAAAACATTGCATTCTTTTTTAACAAGAAGCATGCGGAATCACGAATTTTCACTTAAAATACTAAATCAAGCGTTACTCACAGGTATTTGGCCTCACTGTAGCTGTCTTCCGTGGCGGTGTGCGCAAGGGCAGGCAGGCTGCTTGCCTGGAAGGGTGGATTACTTAAGTCTGAAAAGAAGAACGCGATAGAAGCTTTCAGTTTCATGGAGTGAAAAAGCGAGAACGTCGATTAACTCTTGGCGAAAGCTGATCGAAAGAGAATCTAACCGAACATTCCAGGAGATTAAAAATATCATTTCCAATCTGATTTCCTTTCAAATATTCCATCGTTTAAAAAATTCCGCTGAACTAAAAATCAGGTAAAAGAAAAGATTTAAATTACCTATGGAGGAGTCATAATGCTCGCTGTGTCGTCCGTAAGGGGCGGTTTTGCGAAGCAGATCTTTCACCCGTCTCCTTGGGCTTCTAGCCTGCTGAAACATGCAATTTCTTGGTAACATCGGTATCGTTATGCTCGAGCGCGCATGAAATTTAAGGGAAACATTCGAATAGACGATTCCTAGGGGGAAAGGGTTCAATGGAGATTCAGTTCGTGATCTATAAGATAAAAGATGCACGTTGTAACAAGACAAAGAATCCTTGTTTCGCGGAGGATTTACCGAGAGGCTTGAAAACCGCTTCTATTTACAAAGACCTAACGACCTTTTTCTAGCGTGGCTTGAACAGATATTTCTTCTCGGGCCGTATTGCAACGAAGCGGATATTTTCATCCGCTTAATGCGCCTCCTACGTTCGAACGCGATTACACCCGCCGGATCGACGTACTATAAGAACGGTCTGATTGTTCCTCTTTCCAGGGGGTAGCTCTGTGATTTGGTTGAAAAAATTGGGTATTTTTCAGGAATATTTTCTCTTCTAAGATATTGATTAAAATTTCTACTATGGCAAGTAGAAAAAGTTTTCATGACTAAAAGAAGGAAAAGGGTGGAAGATGTGCATCGCTATACTCAAACATGCATAACTTTTCCAATTCTTCGAATTCCACAGGAATTCTTTTACCGTCTTATTATATACGCTTGTATCTATTTATCAGCGTGAAAGAAATTTCAATTTTCCGGCCCCTTCAATTGGAAAAAATAGAAGGAACCTTGGACCGATTCGTGATACAAATATTTGCGATCCCGGGCCCGGTAGCGAGGCGAGGGCAAAATTATTGATCATGTTTCCGCGGCGAACACGGACTTAAGGTTGGTTCACATTCGGCCTTTATTTCGACTGTTTGCCCAGGAATGCACGTCCACGTTGATGGCAACGAATGTTGAAAATTCTACCCTCGTTCCATCTGCTGCTTGATCTCGGCTCTGGATACTCGAGTGCTATCGAAGGCTAACCGAATTATTATACTTTTACTAGAATTCTGATCTAGAGGAAACTTCTACCCGTGGAATATTTAGTAGTTTTTCTATTTCAGATATGAGAAAAGTATTGCACGAAATTATTTTCATCGAAGGAAAGAATGAATCATCTTCGGCTGAAGGAAGCAATATTCGCTGGAGCTTTAAATTTCCCGATTCGAAAAGAATATTTAGTGCTCACTATATCTTTATACGATATGATTTCTATCGAATGTGAAAACGAGTCAGCGTTTCTGTTAAAGTAATTTTCACCATGGCGAACAGTGTCTTACTATTTCACTGGACGTTCATTTATCTCTGCTCGCGGCTAAGTCAAGTCTTATCGATACGACTCTGGCACACCCTCTATCATGGCGACGGGAAAATATTATTATTGTTCCATTAAATAGAGTTGCTCGCGTCAGAGTCGATGGGGATGCTAAGTGGGAACGTTTCGAAGATTCTGGGCAATCGGGAGCGTGTCTAAAAGGGAATCAGACTTTACCGTCCTCACTTACGAATCGTTATTTTTTAATTACGAAGAATATTGCACTGTATTCTCTTTTTCGATATCGTAAATACTCTTCTACATTTGCCTCGAGTGAATATCGAATAATTAGGTGCTCCAGATATCGATGTGCGTGTTAATTGAATTTAACAAAGTACTTGAACTTCGGTGATCCGTTGAATGTACATTCTGTTAAATAATTTAGTTTGTATAATGCATCAGGATCTGAATGACCCATTGAATTTTCAAATAAAGATACACGTAGAGAAGATCAAATTTTCTCGCCGAGAGTAAACATTTTCGAAGTTTATTCAACGGACTGTGATTAATCTCACACGGTATAACCTTGTTAGTTTGATCTCGAAAAATCATCATGATCTCTGAACTGTGAAAAATTAGGTCCGTAACTAACGTGTTTCCCTCGATCCTGTTCCATCAGCCCCGATGAATTTTATATTAAATACAAATGCAAATCTTCTCCGTCGACTTGATTTCCATTTCAAATCCGTTTAAAATTCCATTAAAATTCGATGGGAACACTCATTAGCTCTTAATTGCCGGGACGAGGGTTACGTTACTAGCATTGGTCGAATCGAAGAATCCTACGGATCGATGAAACGAAACAAATCCACCCCATTAAACATCTATCAGTAAACACCTCGCCTTTACAAATCCCACCCTTCCATGCTATTTAATCCCCTTCCCGAAAAAAGCAAATTAATCCACTCAGAAGCTCTATCAATCTACCAACTACGCTGTAGCAGAGATAATAAAATTTTAACAATAACTACGGGTTGCTATCTCGATGGATAAACTCTGTACGTACGTGCAGGGTGTTGAAAATGCAATGTACACGATTTGAAAAGTAAATTTGTATCTTCAGATCGATGGAGAATTATTTAGAGAATTAAATGAAATTTTGCTTAACTCTTTCACTGCTATCGGCACGTATAAGATTTGACGAAATTTATATAATTCACAAGTGGTTCATAGGTAAAGGGTTAAAATGCATACCATCGAAAATGAAATCTACGAAAAAAAAATTCTTACAAATGTGGGGTCGATGAGGCTCTGCGTCCTGATGACGTGAGCCTTCAGGGAGAGCAATTCTTCCGAGGTGCTGTTCCTCGCTGGTGCGATATCCAGATCATCCAAACACTCGTCTTCCGCCAAAGACACCAGACTGCTGTTATACCATTGTGCACTGCTTGCCCTATGTGGCCTCGGAGGCTCTTGCAGTCGGTTCAAGTCCTTGCTGAAGCTAAGGCTGCGTCTGATAGGCTGTAGGCTGCGATTTATCGCCGCCGGTAACTCCACGCTACTTTTTATCAGCAACCCGATTTTCTTGCGAATCGACGTCCTTTCGAATTTCCCGCTTGTCCTCGCCTCCCTGTCCGCCTCGTCCAACGACACGTCGAAATCAAAATTCAGAGGATCATCCCTTCGCTCTTCTGAAAGGAAAAAGAACTTTTTATGTCACACATTTGTTCTCATGAATTAACATCTTTATGCGCGTAAAGGGATAAAAACACGTTCTTTTCTACCCCGAGGTATTATACAAAGTTTCCACCTTAGGAAAAGTAAGATTACATTAAAACGAGGAGAGGCGTTTTTCACGTTACTTTAAGAGAAATATAATAATGTGTTTGATGAAAGTTCCCTGAAAGGATTCCCTTGTGTTTCGATAATAGAATTATTCGAAAGACTTCGAAAAAACCTGATTTGGCTACCTGCATCCACCTTCGATCCGTTGTTCTTCGCTGAATTCAGCTTCCTCACTGCCTTCTGGCTAGACTTCTTCGACTTCTTCAAAGCCCTCTTCTCGTCCTTTTTCAACGTTGTCATCTTGCCAATTTCTATGCTCTCGTACACACAAACGCTCATGTTCTATCACAGTTTCCTTTCTTTCTCTTTCTCTCTTTCTCTCGCGCGAGTCCTCTTGAAAAAAAAAAGAGAAAGAATTCCTCGGAGTCCCTCGTTAGCTGAACGAATTGGCCGAGATTCACCGTCCAAAAGGTTTCATTAGGCCGGTGAGATTGGCCGTGGTTCATCGAGGTTGAGCAGCCGCGATAAACGATCGTTTCACGTGTAACTCCAATCACGCGAAGCACTGCGGATGAACCGTCAATAAAACAACGAGGCCGCCAAAAACAAACACAGTCGTCCCTCGTCCCGCCGAACAATTAAGCGGCTTTCGTCGATCCCCGATTATTGTAAATTTCTCTAGCACGTCACTGTTCGCCCGTGAATGGGATCAATAGGATCGCATTATGACCGCGTGTGAGGATCGTGTAATTGTTACAGCCCGTGGGGAGATCGTTCCGTAGCAGCGTGGCGACGTTTATTGTCACGGCGTCGATCGAGGGCAAATCGTGGGACAATGTGCGAACTTCCGTGGCCAGTGTTGTTTCGAGACTAGCGCCTCTACTCGCACCTAACTTGCCGGGCTCGTTCACACTCTTGTTCGCTCTTGAATCGCAGCGAAACAACAAATGGAAAGTTACGGAAAGAAATGTAGGAATATTTTTCAACACGAATGAACATCACACGGAATTTTTACTAGGTTTATTTAAATATTTGTCACGAACTTTCTTCCGGAAAAATAATCTACATGCATTTAAACGGAAGTTGTTGATTGATAAACCAGTGTTAATAAATATCCGAAATAATGAATTTCTCCCGGAATTTCAGGTAAATTCGATAGAAATTTAAGTATAGAATCCAGGGTGATTTTCGAAATGTATGAATATTTGTGATTAATTTTTTTCTCTCTGAATATTTGCAAGGTGTGTCTGATTAATAAATACGTTCGTGAATGCAGCACGATGATCGATGGTAATTTAGCGAAGAATTTGGGAATGGATTAGTGCGGTTTGTGATCCTATTACGTATTACTGACTTTGTAGTAGTTTCGTTAAATGGCATTATTAATCCAGGGTTGCCGGGTATGGTAAATAATTATCAATCGAAACGATGGTTCAATTATTAATCTCGCGGCAATTACTGATTTTATAATCGGCTCAGCTAGTGTTTTATTGGAATTAATAAATTCCATTAACAAATCGTGTCGCATTAACTATCTCATTATTATCATTTATCGTTTTTTCCTTGAGCGATAACTTCGCTACTGATTAATGTACATGTATATATACGTATATAAAATATATTTTCTCTTTACACGTATACAGGGTGAGTCACGTAAGATAATCCACCTAATTATCTTCTCTAGCTATGGTAATGCAAGAAAATTTTTGTACGTAATGTAAATGGTTTCAAATGGTGAATAAGATGGAAGAAAAATTTTGTTCCTTTTTCTTCAATCATCTGTTCTTTTTACATGAATGTATATATTTTTTTCTACCGTGTGTTGCAGCAGACATTGGTGTGCATTTAAACATGCATAACGTGACCTTAAAATTACTTTGAACTCTGAAATTTTAAGTCAAGTGTGAAACTTCCTTTCATTCTTTCCCATTTCTTTCATCAAAAGCGTTCAAATTATGTGTAAAAATTTTCTCGTACCATTACAGCTAGAAATGATAATTAGGTTGCCTGCTTTACGTGGCTCGGCCTGTATACTATAACCATTCTGTTTGTTTTCTTGTTCACAATTTTGCTGTAACAAGCGCCCCACAGTCACGCGGCCATAATCATTGCAGCCAGAAGTGCACTTAACCTGTATCGGTGTATTTTTTTCTCTTATCGTGTTTCCTCTCTTATCGTTGCGACATGAATTAACTATATCGAACTTATCACGCGGAATCGCTTTCCATTTCCGAGAAACCAAAGAAATTCGTGCCTCGCCGTACCATCCACTTCTTCCCTAAAATCTTTCACTTCAAGCCCTTCTCCTTTTAATCGATCTCGCGAGTCGGATTAATAAGACGACCTTCTATAACATATCCTATACTACAGCTCGATTATTTGAATATCGAAACGAATGAAATGTTACCACGAACAACAAATTCCTGCCTTGTGCGCTGAAAGTTTCGCGAGAGTTTCTTTCTTTTTACCGGTGAACACCGTTCAAGCGGAACGCGAATTGCACTTACATCGGTGTTTCGTCATCGACAATTAACGCTATCGTAAATGTAACGGCGTATCACAGCATTATCGTGAAGTTACGAGGAACGTCACCAGCAATAGTATGTTTGCACCTCGATAACGCGACATAAAAATGCAACGGTTAACAATGCTTAAGCACGATGAACACGGGAGAAAAACGTGCAACTTGAAAGCACGATAGAATTCCAGTAAAATGAGTTTTCCTCGATTATTTCCAGTGACTGATGAAACATAGAGGAAAAAAAGGTAGTTTTTTTATTTAACTCTAGTGTGTTCTTCCTTTCGACTATACACTTAAGGACTTTGGGCCAAAAGAGACTCAAAGGACCTTATGTGTAACAATTTGTGTTATCAGCACGCCATATGAACCCAGACAATAAACTTTTAATACGATGTTAAGGGGACATAAACTTGATAACAGTGAAAGTTATTAAAAACGTAAGAAGGCGATGGGTCGAAAAAGACCCGAAGACCGCATTGCTATTAAAGGATACGAAAAATGACACGGTAGAATTTAGTAGAAATGTACGTAGAACTTATTGACATTTAACTGATAAGGCTAGCTCGGTGTTAAAAATAGACGATACGAGGTGATGAGTTAGTTGGTAAAATCGACGAAAGCCGCTGGTATCAGCGTGCCCGATTCTGGCCTCGAAAATTTGCACTAGTTAAATCGATGCACCACGTAACGCGTTGCCACGTTCGTGAATGCGCCGATAAGGTTGCTCAAGGTAGCGCGAAGTTCATTCGATTACGGTTGTGGAAAAAGGTCCCGGTAGAAACTATCCTTGGTAAACGGTTAAAATAACCGACAATAGCATTTCTGTCGTACCAACAGGAAATTAATCCGACAAGTTTCTCTCGTATTTCGTATACACGATTCACGACGCGTGAATTCAATTCGCAATTATCCACACGTGTGTGGTGTTAATACATCTAGGAGACTCTACTGCTCCAATTCTGTACGATCACCTTGATGATTATCGTATTCGTTAAGTAAAAATTCACCTGAGTGGGAATAATGCCTCTTACACGTGTACCGTGCCCGTGTTGACGGTAGAGAAAGAATCTTACACAATAGCGTGTATCATCGTGGTGGTGGAATAATGGAGATCTGTTGGTCCCAATATGGCACAAGCGGTTACACGGCTTCTCGTACACGAAACTGGATACAGGCCGGGAGGAAACCGAATACGTTTCGCGACTAACAAAATTGCAGCCGACACTTCGGCATGGAAGCGAAACAGGTTCGCACAGATTTCGTAGTACGATAATCGTAGCCGCGACTTGGTCAATGCCGGTGATTGTAAATCAAACGGAATTCGTGGTTTCGCTGCATTCCTTGTAATTCACGCCGATTAGCATTTTCCGTGCTTCGTTCGCGGGTTTATACACACTGTTCTCAAATCGAAGAAAGAAATCACACACACACACACACGCACGTAATGTACGTAGATACTTTGTGTCGGCAGTTCATTGACCCCTACCAATCGTACGCGATCTTGTACCGCGCTGATTAAAAAACAATTCTCACTAAATTGTCCACGCTTGATTATTCTCGTCTTTTCCCTCTTTTTATAACTGATTCACAAACATGTTTAAACGTTCATCGCTCGCGAGGATATACAAAGAGTGTATTATAATCCACCGATTCACTTCGATCTATATAGTAAACAAAGTAATTAAAAAAACAGATGCTCTAGACTGGTGGTAGCTCGTTGAATCTGCATGCTTATCGAACACGACACGTTACCAGCTTCGCGTTATCGCGGTTGATAAGACGATTCCGTTAGGTGAAATTCGCTGGCACCGCCGAAATTATCCCGATAAAAACTCTTGTTGGATCGCTCGCGGTGGGTGTACGGTAACGATTTTCGCGAGTTATTCCCGGAGAGGAGAGTCTCGATCTACGTAATAGGACGTCGAGGATCAAGATAACCGCGGCGTTTATCGGCCGCGAGCGAGGCACGCGGACGAGCTGGTCGGTGACTTTTACAGATCTCGCGGCGTGTAACGCGAGCGCGGAAATCGCGAGTGCTCGCGTAGCCAAGAAATTAAGAAGACAGGTGAGACGAGGTAAGCGTTATACTCGCGAGCCAGCTGGTGGGGGGGTAGCTGATGAAGATAGAAAGAGATGGACTATCGTTCGATGGAACAGTGGAGCCGATCGAGAAAGAAACCGCCGATGGACGGTGGAAAAACCGTGACCAGCGGTGCTCAGCTGAGAGTAGAATTTTGCTTAGAGCGGTGTTTACGTGACTTTGCGATTATCGAGCCATGTGAAATTCATGGAATACGATATTTCAATTTGTGCAATCTAGTTTTAGAATAAATTTGGAGTAAATTTATTTTTAGAATAAATTGTGAAACTTTTTAAGTTTACTCGATTCAACGAGTACTACATACATGTATATGCCCATAGAATCATAACTCCGATCGAACGAACGTTGAAACATTCATGTGAAAAAATAAACGGACTAAATGGAATGACGTTTTTCGTAGGAGGCGTCGTTCTTGAGGAAATCGATCCGTAAAGTTTGCACCCACGCTATATCCAACGCATCGATGCAACGGGGGAATAGAACGCGTTAATGTCCGCGAGGAACGTTCGCGGATATCTGAAATACGTTATAAAAAAGTTCCGCAACTAGCCTGGCTATAAAACGACCATGAAGCACGTGCTGTCGTTTTATTGATGCCGTTGGGGGGAGAACTCGCTGGCGTATTCGATATTCGGACGCCGTGAAATGACTTCTGTCAAACGTAACGAGTCACCGTTTTACCAGTGAAGCTTTTTACGATAACGAAACAGAAAGATTGATATTTTATAGGTCCAGTATATTGTATAAAAAATACCTATTGATATGAGAATTTCATTAAAACTCTCTTTTCGATCATCGAAACCATTGTCCTACGAAGCTACGATTTTTCTTCGACGAAAAAAAAAAAAAAAAAATAATCAACGACCGAATCTCTTTTACAGAGTAGAAGTTTCATCCAGCATTCGTATCTTTACGATCAATGCCTTTACGAGTATCGAAGATCCCGCGTTACACACGTTGTGCACTACCAGCGCATCATTGTTGAACGCAGTAAAGTTCACGACGTGGCACGTGTAAGGGGAACCAGCTGGTTCGCGAATATCGGAACGCATCCCCTGGCACACGTGCGAAAATGTCGATACGAATTGTCTATTTCTAGGTCGCGAAAGTAAGCAGATCAATAAACGGTGCTCGCCTAAGGGACACATTCTCAGGCTTGCCTACGATCTTTCGCCAAGCCATCTTCAAACGAGACACTCGCCAAGGTATGTACGTACTTACTTTACACGCCTCCTATTTCCCTACTTCCTGTACAGCGTTGCTTCGACAGGGAAAACTCGATTTTTGTAATAGTTCCATTCGACGCCAAATCTGGCAAGAGAATCGAGCTGCCTACTAGGCAAGTTTCATCGTTTCCTTGACATCCTTAGCCGGTTAAGGACTCGCTCATGTGCCCGCCAAAGACTAGAACCTCGTGAATCGCGCCGTTCCTCCGGTACGTTTCGCGGAGAATCGATAAAACGTTTAACCTAAATTTATTCTGTTTGCCGTTCAAGTTGATTTTGCAACGTTCACTTCTTCTTCACCAACCTTCGTTCCCTATCTTCCAAACAGATCCCACCAGTTGAATGATAATGCAACTAATGTTAGAAATGGTTCAGCTGATGGGATTCGAAAGATCTATGGACTTTGCCATTTGGCTTTTGGTAGAATTAAATTGGCATCGATAAAGAGAGGAGTTTTAAACGTACCCGGTGGTAGGTCGCATTGAAAGTGGAAAGGGCACAAATTGGCGGCATTGTGGCACGGCCTGTTTGAATGGCGGTGCTGCGAAACCAGGGAACCACCAGTGCAATTCAACCGGCGTCTTTATTAAATCAACAACCTACTTTAGAAATCCGTTGCATTTCACGGGACAGAATTAAATCCGGAGCGCGATATTCAGCGCGTCAGCGTGCGTGGGGGAACATTAATTGGCACGCCGTTGCTATCGCGTCGGAAGTATTCGGCAATTAAGGACGTAATTGGGTAAACAGTACGTATAGAATGAGCACTTACTACACACCGGGAAACAATGGTCATTGGGTGTCTGGCTTCCTTGAGGCTACGGTTCCTATGATGTGGACCAGCCGCTGCAGCGCATTGTTAAAGGATGAGGAAGGTTTCTGTGGTATTGTTGGCGCAGATCATCCGAGAAATCTGGTTAATAGAATATTCAATTTAATTTCTTGCTTATAATAGAAACTTTAGTAATCGAAGACTGTGATACTAAATATTATAATTAATATCGTATAAATAATATTAATATTAAATGGATGATATGGAAATATTTTGTACTACTAATTTTGCGAGTTAATAAATTTCTAATATAAAAGACACTAAATTTGAGAGATTTTATTACCAGTAATAGTCTTTTATTATGGTTATGTGACTTTCGTCCAGCAAATTGCTCGGAAAGCCCGTGAACCTGCGATGTTTTTGAAGACTGTAGCCAACCGCGTGGTAGAACGCCTGACACAGGGTGGTACAGTCATCCCCACCACTTAGATACAATAATCCTCCCCACTTTTCCACGGCAACACGATTTAACCCCAAATTAGGCTTTTGTCAGTTTAATTTGTTAAGTTTGGTAATTAGTTGATACAATTATGGAAGACAAAGAGACGAGATGAGGTTCCTCTTATACTTTATTTCGAAAGAAAAGTACCACCCTTAAAATATATGTATCTTCGAATAATATGGTTTTTTAATGAAAAAGTTTCTAATTATAAAACACTGTAATAAAAGTTTACAGTATCGCAAGGAAATATTCTTTATCATGTAATCATTAGATTTTTAGTAATTTTCAAGTAAAAAAAGTTGCCTTTTTTTTAGAAGAAATTACCGTAAATATCAATTTAAGCACACTTACCGCTCTTTTGCGCCGTCTTGAAATGAAACTCTCGTTGCTTCTTGTTATTTCCAGTTTCCAATTTGAAATTAGTGTACTGTAATAATCTTTACATTAATTAAACTCAGTCATATTTGCAAATAGTATCGAAACTTTTAAAATACTGCGATATCACGTTTGAATTGTTGGAACGCGGAGAAATGCAATGGCGGAACATTTTGGCGCAAAGTGCAAAGAGTGCAATGAAATCTCCTTTCTAAACAATGTTCAATAATCTTACATATGATGCCATTACGAGAATTCATGAGTTACAATATATAAAGTAAAAGATTAACATTTTATAATTGTCAAAATAATTCCGCGATTGAATAGTGTAATAAAAAACTATATAAAATTATAATTACCTAGTACGAAAGACCGTAAAGGATTGCAAAGAACTGCAGCGACCGTTCTTCCCTCCTTCTACTATCAGAGCCGATTTTCATGTAGCGACAAATCGAATAATGGCGCTGAGTTCGTTCCTTATAATGGAAGCGGGGCTTTAAGTAAGTTGTGACACCTCGCGGCCAACATTAACGGAGATGTAATATTTTCCGGTAAAGTAGTTTGGCAGATCTGTAAGACATTAACTGAGCAAAAAGTACGCAGAAAATGTAAAATCGCATTAGCTCAACGTGAATCGATCACGCTAATCTACGGCTTGGATCGCTGCTTCGAGCGCGATAAAACTTCCACGATTCGTGTCCGTAATCGTCGTGTACATTAGATATAGTCACATATATTGCAATAGGGCGCCCCGAAGTGTATTAAAACATTGATCGGTGCAGTGAAAGTGATAAAAAGTAACGAAATCCAAGCGTTTTTCCACAATGTAGTCGACAGATTTTACTCGGCAGTCGTTTAAGTTCCCATTGCTAACCAATGCTTGTGTTACACGCATACAAGGTTAAAGTACGTTGATTCGTGGTTATTGTTTTTCTCTGGGGCATTAGTAGATAAAAATGAGTGGAAATATGTTTGAGGGAAAGGATTACCCAACCCAGTGGGCACTAAATCCTTCCGCTTACCAAAATATGAGTAATGACCAAGGTAAATGGCGTAAGAAGTATTTCAGTATCCGGTATATATGTGATTCATTACTTGAGATTATTGTACAACATTTAATTGTCATGCAAAACTCTTGATCGCCATTCAGTCGACTGGGCAGCATTAGCTCAGCAATGGATCAAAATGAAAGAGACTGTAGTGCCACCGGCACCACCTCCGCCTACTATTAATCCTATATGTCCTGGGACTGATGGTAGCGGAGAAGCTCCCATGGATATGGATACAAAAGAAGACGATGTACCACCAGCACCACCTGCACCAACAATCAGTGGATCAGGTAACACAGAAAGATTAATCTAATGGAGTTCATTATGCAATTCTATGTATCTGTATATATTACAGTTGCAGGTAATGCAGTAAAAGTGATTGCAGTTGCATGATTGTATTCTGAGAAATTAAGAATAAAGCTTAATTATCTTTTAATTTTTTCCATTTATTATTTTCTTATTAATTTTTATCTATTACAGCCATTGTATTTATTATAAAAAAATTTTTTATAATCTTGTGTGTATTCTTTTATTTTATTTGAGACTATGAAATAAATGCTTAATTTATGAGTGATAGTATAAATCATATTTGCAATATTCCTTCATAATATATATTGTTTAATACCAGCTGAAGCTTGGAATCAGTGGAATCAATGGGGCCATTGGAATACCTCAGGTTCTGGTGCAGGTACTTGGGAATGGACTGGTGTACCTCCCCCTGGGGTTTCTATAGGTTCTGATGGGAAACCTATGGGAATTCCTACAGTACCAGTTATTCCACCTGCTCCAACCATATCTACAACATCAGAATTTAGTGTACCACCTCCAGCAGCACCATCGTTGTATTCTTATAATTCAGTACCTCCAACACAACCTTATAGTCAGGTTAAAATTGTAATTTTAATATAATATAGAACTCGTACACCCCTACACTTCCTATTTTACTTAGGTTTAGCAAAAGAGCAGAACAGTGTATAGAACTATGTCATTGTTTTTCTAAAACTTGAAGTGTAAAGATATATTCTAGTTCAATTATATTTTAAATTTATTTTACTTCTATTTATTTTTTTCTAAGAGACAAGCATTATATCATAAAGAAGCTTATGTAATTGTTGATATTAGATATTACTGAAAAGGAATGTGGAACAGACCAGAAATTACAGATAATGAGTGTTTCATATTTAGGTGACTAGTTATTGGTCTGGAGAACCACCTACTACAATACCTCCTCAGCCACCTCCTTTCATGAAGGGGGTCAGACATGCAAATAGAACGCCACATATAAGGCCCATGGACACTGTAAGGTGTCGAGAGGATAGGGAAAAGACACCTGAGGAGGATACTACAACAACCATAGGTAAGTGCAATAAAGATAGTTCTTGGAATGTGTATGACTGAATGTATTAATTATTTGTACATGTAAAATGTATATTGTAACCTAACAAAAGTACGACCTGTTATTCATTATAAGGATATGAACACGACACTTTAGTTAATCGCATTAACAAATGTTCTCATGTGTTCTTCGTAATAATATTCACGACGAAATTCTGTGGCCCCGTGGTAAAATGCTCATACGATGAGGATATTTTGTACTTTAGACGCGGCAAAGCGTAGACAATTGCCAGCATGGATTAGGGAGGGTTTAGAAAAAATGGAAAAAGAAAAACAGAAAGCTGTTGAGAGGGAAAGGCAGGAGATACTGAGGAAACAGGAATTAGAGGCCCGAAAGCAAGCCGAGGACGAGGCTCGGGCAGTACTGAATCCTTGTAAAAGCAAATTTGTAGGTGTCTGAATGCATTCCATAATTGCGTACTTCGCAAATAATGTCACGAAATAACCTCTGTAAAACATCGTTGTGTAATTCATCATTGCCCTTTTGGAATGCAGGATTCTGATTCCGAGAAGGAAACAGAACAAGATGTTGACGAGGGAATACGTAGTCAACAGGTGACTGAGAAAAATTTCGAACGTACTCCAGACATTCTTCTTCGTCCGCGGAAGTCACGATTTCGCGACGCAGGCTCGCCTGACGCTCATACGCATACAGACAGAAGCCCAACTACTTCTAACACTGCTATAGCCGCGCCAAAGCGATCTAGAGAGGAGATACTGCAGGATGTGGTGAATATTATTTTGATGAAAGTGTGGATTAATTATATTTGATTAGTTGAATTACAGATTCTGTATCGACAGATGTTAAAGGTACGGAGATCGTTGACGGAAATTCTTCTGGAGGTAACGAACGAAGAAATCGGTTCTATATGCAGAGAGGTTTGGAGCCGCGCACGTGCCAAAGGTACCCCAGATACACACGATACAACTAACAAATTGATATTTCATATACTTTCGCTCACCAGTGCACAGAATCTGATTCACATGAGTCTCGTGCAGTGTTGCGGTGAATTTTATTTGCCCATTTGTGTAATATATAAGCTTTTAAACATTAAACAGAGATTATTCAATTCATAGAGTTAATTATTCGATGATTTCAGGATATCCTACTTTATTTTTCAGGACTTTGTATACACGTATACCATAAGTGGATACTCTGTCTCTCTCTCTCTCTGTCTTTCTCTTTCTCTCTGTGTCTATCTTTTTGTTTTTTTTTTTTTTTACTTTAAAAAATACACCACCCAATTCTTGTAAACGAATTTTCGGTTCGATTAGTGTTTTTTATATCGAATCGTTTCTCGTTGATTTTCTGGAAATCATAAATCTGTACTGATTCGATGGATAAATCGTTCGTGAGGAAAAGAAGCAAGAATGGTAAAAATTTGTACGATAAGATTCGATGTAATTAGTATGTACGAGAGAAAACAAAACAAAAAAAAAAAATATGTAAAAGGGCAAATATTATTTTTTCTAATTGGAAGACGAAGTTTTCGAAAAAGAACAAAAAGGAACGATCGTAAACATCCTTGTTTTTAAGGATGTGAAACGAAGATTAATTTTCATTTCCTACTTCCAGATTCTGTTTGCCTTTTATTTTTATCATTTTGCTATATATCAGATAGCGTAACTTTTCGTATACGATTACTCTATCCGTATCTGTTTTCACTGATTATAGTATATATATAGAGCTCCACCAAACGGCTGTACATAACTGATCGTTGATATATCCCCCTGTACTAACGTTTAAAGCAGTTTCAGTTCTTTCGTTTATTATTTTAAACGGATATACATGTGTATATACAATATATACTATTAAAGATTTCTTAAGGTATATGAGGATTGAAGGCAGGATCGGCTCTCCTATGTGAATATCGGTGATCAGTACCATTTAATTTTGGGGGGTATCCTGATGATAGCAGTTAGCCATTGGTACTAAATGCGTGTGTATTGTAAGTCCCTGCAGGAGAGACCCCCGTCGCATCCCTCAACAACATGGCCCCTCTTGCTCAGATCACTCGTAAACTTGGTAAGTTTCTAACGCCTTTATAATCTTCAACGCACGGTCGTCCTAGGAACCGGTCGTGTACATGCAGTCACTTGTAAAAATGCGTCCGTGCATTGTACCGCTGCCTGTCTGTCTGTCTGTCTCTCTCTCTCTCTCCTCTCTCTCTCTCTCTCTCTCTCTCTCTCTCTCTCTCTCTCTCTGTAGCAATGCTCGCTTAAAAAAGTTCTCGTAAAAAACAAAGATGTCTTACAGGACATTTTTGCAATCATAGCGGCGGCATATTTAGTGGTCGAGCGTATGTCTTTACTTTGACGAAAATGAAACACAGCGTAAGAGATGGAATTAGGATAATCAACTGTTCGTTTTCTATAGGTCTGGGCATCTATGGCGACAGCAACAGCGAGTCTGAGGAGGAGCAGAACGACCACGTCCAGGCTCAAAACAATGACAGCGATGAGGAGCTCATTGTATGTGTTCTCATTATATATTGATCTTTTTATTTTTTAATGAATAAGTTCTGAGAGATGAAAAAAACTGTTGATTTTATATTATAGGAAACCTTAAAACGGCGGCAGCAAGCGTTCAAAAAGACGGAAGAGGAAATCGAGGCGCGTCTAGCAGAGGAGGATGAGAGGGAAGAGCAACGTTACGAGGAGCAGTACAATAAGCAACAGGAAAATCATACTGGTAATACAAGCTGCAAGGACTCAGGTATGTTTCGAAATATAATAAAATTATATCGTCAATGAATCATTAAGCGTAACTCCTGAACATCACTACTTTAGTTGATGAAAAAGAAACGGTAAATAATCAAAGAGAAGCGTCTGAAACTTTATCGAGCGGCGGACAAAGTCCACAGCAACAAATCGTGCCGCCTGATATGGCAAAGACCAATACTCCATCAGGGTCGGCCGATTCTGAATCTAGCAGTTCCGAGTCGACGAGCTCTGACTCGAGTCGTAACTCGTTGAAGAAGAAACGATCGAACAAAGTTCGTGAGCGTGATTATCGAAAGAGGAAGTCAAAAAGTAGAAGTAAATCGAGAGGCAGAAAAACAAGGTCCCGTTCTTCCGAGCGAGGCCACAAACGGAAGTCCAGGTCTAGATCGATAAAATCGTCACGTAAAGAGTATCGTTCAAGGTCTTCGAGCAATTATAGGTCCAGTAAGAAGCACAGATCGAGATCGAGAAATCGTAAACGGCGTAGATCCCGCTCGAGGAGCTGTCGTCGATCTAGATCCAGCTCGATAGCGAGGAAATGGTCGCGATCACGTTCCAGGGGAAAGAGGAAGTCACGTTCCCATTCGAGAGGTAGAAGAAGAAGTCGGTCCTATTCAACCAGACGCAGCAAATCTCGCGGCAGGGATAAACGAAGAACACGGTCCCGATCCAGGGGTAGAGACAGGACTCGATCACGTTCGAAGGAACGTAAACGTTCGGAGTCTTACGTTTCCAGGAGCAAGAGGAGGACTCGATCTAGATCTAGAGATCATAGAAAATCACGATCGAGATCAAGGCAGTCGAATCATCGGGACGGTAAGAAATCGTCGTCGCATCGGTACAGGAATTAAAACACCTGACCAATTCTTCTCTAGCCAAGGTTGTATATACATATTCATAATTAAGTCACACACTTTTTTCGAGATATTCGTACGGAACGACGAGCCAACAAAAAAGAATAAAAAAAAAAAAGAAAAAAATAAACGAAAAAAAAACAAGATATACCTTTTGTTCTATACATAGTTAATAATACGGAACAGTATAAACGGAGGCGAAATGGTTTTCTCTATTGTGATTGTCCAATTTGAAAAAATTTTCCACCGCGAGCGCGCGTCAGCGATGTTCAGATTATCGATTAGGTCACTTCTTTCGAATTTTCATTAGGCTCGTTCGATGAATATATTATCGTTAATTGTATAGTGTCCAGAACAGAGTTCGTAATTAATTTCTAACTAAGTCGGATTTTTTCAATCAAGCGTTATTTCTGCGTATGAAAAGAATCCTTTTTTCTTCCGTTCAGTCTATTCCTATATACAATATACCGATTGAATTTTCTTTGGAAAATCATTAGAAATAATGTGCGTCAGCGAACACTTTTCGTTCATGATTCCGATGATTATTTTATAACGATGTAATTCGTCTTCTTGTACGAACGATTATTAGCATATATTTCGAACGACCGCGCAGTATATAATTACATAAACTAATCAGGTGCAAAGTGAATTTTAAACATTTAATTCAAGAAAGTTAGCCACTTAGGGATCGCGATCGTTTATTTTTCGTTGCTCTCTTAGAATTGCGAGTATCTTGGTCTCTGAAATCTCTTTTTATGTACCGAGTGATATTAGTCAGGTCGAATTAGTTAAAGAATAAACTATTACAGCTCTAAAAAGAAACACATCGCGACGCATCATTAACACACTCACACATACACACAGATTTATCTGTTGGTTCAGTTACATGTATTGAGATACGTTCGAAATACGTTAAAACCGATGATTTCAATGTATTGTAAGTACGGGCCTTACATACATACCGCTATGATAAGTGTAACGAGTCATTTTTAATTGAAATAAATGAAAAAAAAAAGAAACATACCTAAACAATGTGATGGAGTGAAACGTCTTCACCCAAATAGCAGAGTTTTTATTCTTCTTACTCTTTATTTCTTTTTTTTACTTTTCTTTCGTGTAGATAATAGACGATAGAAAAGATGGAGCATCCGTTCTATTGCATTGTTATAATTTATTTCATATAAACATTTGATACAGTTTTAAAATTTCATTTCGTAGAGCTTAGCCTTTAGTAGTTTTAATGTTAATAAGTAATTAGATTCTATAGAATATATTGGAGATAAGTGGATGGAGTGATCGAGGAGAGTCAAAGTTTGGTTTGGCATGATTATCGTGTTTCACTTTCGTAGTTTTTTTTTTTTTTTTTGTCGGATAAATATAAAAGAACATCTGCAGAACAGTATGCAACATGTATTTCTCAGCCAGAGCACGATGTATTGAGAAAAGTATTTATTAAAGGGAAAAAGAAGAACTTACAAATTTTTTCCAAGCCCAGGAGAATAGTCGAGATTAAATTTACAAGGTATCTGTAAAGTTTGTAAATTTTGTCTCTTTAATTTTTGAGCAATGTTTGTCGTCGAGTCGAAGTGTCTTTGTAAATTTTAGAAATCGATATGTAACCTTCTTCCTTTAGTTAGATTTGCTTTGAAAGGAGAATTAATTATTTCACTTCATATGTATCTTACATTTATTCAATTATTCTTGATATGTACGTAACAGTATCTTCTTAGTTTATTATTTCTTTTCTTTTACATCATAAGAAATCAACAAAGATTGGTCTCACTGGTCTGATAAGTCCTTTCGATCGAAAACAGGCACTCCGTGATATTCGTTGATTTTAGTGTTCGATCTAAAAAAAAATAAAAGAAAAAAAAAGGACAGGGAACACACTCGATGAAATAGAATTTTTTCAATTGATATGATCAACAACTCGATTAGGGCCACGATTGAATTGCATGTTGTCTGCAGATACCGGTTACTATAAAATAAGGTACGTATTTTGATCTATGTGGATAGCTATGGGGGAGAGAATCGTCTATATCGACTAAATCTTATCTATGCTCGTTAGAAGATACCTTACTTTAAATATACAGTAAATATACATGTACGCTTCAAACTGTCAGAATATTCTCACCGCTGTGGTCGAACGGGAAGGGGTGGCCAGGCGTCAACCCTTAAATCGACATTGAATTTTAAATATTGAGAAATATCAATTTCTATCTGTAATTCCTAAAGAAAAAAGAAATGTTTAAATAAAAAGACATTTTTTATTATTATCGTGAAAAGTGGATTGAAAATAATAATTTGCTTCGACTTGAGGGTTAACGAACGATTTCAGGATTGTAAACGCGGGCTTATGTATAGATACATGTGTACAGTGGAGAGGTAATTCGTTTACCAAGCAAGATTGTCGGCAGGGGCTGGTTTCCGCTGGTGAGAACATTGTTACAATTCAAGCATCGTGGATATATCATTAATTCGCTTTATGTATGGACTAGACTCAATTACTTATAATAGTAGATCTTCATACGATATTGCAAAGAAACGTAGTTTCAAGCTATTACAGTCGAAGATGTGAATTTACAGTATGGTTCTCCTTGAACCTCGTTACTGACGTCCTCATTCTTGCATTTCAATTGATAAAACCACCAGAAAAATCATAGCAATTTATATGTATACTCGATTATTGTCACTATTGCAGTGTTAATTCTTGAACTTTTTAATGCATTCGAAAATTCGTATTATTATTTTTCTATTGCTTCCAATAATACCAAAGTTATGTATGGTAGAACGTCATTAACGAGTCCTCGAGTGTCTCGAAGTTTGTTCTGTGTCGCAAAGCCGATCACTGGATGTTTTACAAAGAATCATAGCAAAATAGTTTCGTATATTGTATAACACTACAACGACAATGAAGTAGTTAGGTAAAGTTACAGAATAATTTATAGTTGAAAGTTTGAAAAAGGACGCGTTTTGTGGATCCGAAGGAGAAAAGAGGATTTCGTCGGTAGCCTTTAGAAATTTCATTAACGCTATCCGTAAGAATTTTTTTTAAAACGATTTCTACCAGCAAATGATACTATGTATATATATATATCTTTATGTATACATATATATCTCTTTGTATATAAATCAAGATTGCGACTGGAAGGGAAGAACGAACACTCGTAATTTCCTTCCACCATTTTCCTTTTCTTCTGATATGTATACGTAAAATAAAATCACGTTTTTAACCTTTTTTTTATTTTTTTTACCTATCCGTTTTATCTCTGCCTGGAGATTTGAAGCATTAAAAAAATTACTCTGGTCTCTCATGTTCGAAACACGGACAGTTCGAGACTTCCGCCATTTTTCCCTTCTTTCTCTTCTTCGCGCAGTCTTCTCGTTTTCCCGAGAACGGACGTTTGCGTTTTCTTTACCGCGAGAGAAAATGATAGTATACTTTCTAAAAATTATGGAAGGCTCGTCCAGCTTCGCTGGATTAACGCGCGTGTGTACATAAATAGCCGTATAAATTAATTAAGTACAAAAATTACAAACTTATTAACAAAACATTGGCAAGACTGAGGTTCCAGCCGAATCGAGAGTTTTCCTTCTCTCTTGTTTTTCTTTTTTTCTTTTTCACTCGTCTTGGCCCGTTCAACGGAATACGCAACTGTACCTTGACATTCTTTTTATACTTTTCTTTTTCTTAATAAGGAAAACGCAAAAAGTGTGATCCAGGAATCGAATTATCTTTTTTATAATTTTCAAATGAAATGAAATGTTTTTGAGTACATACTTTGGTCCGTCTTATATAGCTGAAGGTTTCGAATGTGAAATGAAACGTTTACTCCAAGGCATATACATACATATATAATATATAATTATAATTCGATTCCTCGAAGTGCGGTGAATATTCCTCGATTTCTTCAATTTTCTCCTTTTTTAGAATACCGCACTTTTAATTACCTAACACATATCACAGAATCATGTGTACTCCATTAAAGAATGATTACACGCACGAACGTAATGACGCGATTTAATCCTTCGCGCCCTGCAACTAATTGGACAGCGAAGGATTAACAAAGAAAAGAAGAAAGCAACGATAGTACGTACAACACGATCACACAATATAACGCAGGCCTAAATTAAATTAAATACTCCCAGTGTGTGTGTGTGTATGTATCTATGTGTGTGTGTTGCGTTTTTCGTAGCAAGGATCGAGGCGATTCGTTTTGTGCTCCTCGATGTTGAATTCGAAGAATGAAGAATACAAGTGTATCCCCTTAATTATTCTTACAATTGAAAAGAAATTTGTCATGGAAGGCAGAAATCTTCTGTGTGTATTGTATCTTTAATAATTACATGGAGAATAGAAGATACTCGTGGAAAAAGAAAATAACATTAAAATTAAAGGGATACACTAGCCACACTCCAATCGATAATATTGATATGTTAATTACAAACGTAGTACGTTTAAATTACACAATCTTTCGGCTCAAAGAAAATTTTCTATTCGTTCCTCATTCACGCGAATTTTGAACGACGAAAGTTTCGATCCTCTCTATTCGATTTCGTGTCGAAAATAACATACACGAGGTTTTGCAGAGGATCCACGTAATCGTAATCATTTCAAATAGGATACGCGAAACACTGTGCAGGAACTGCTGGGGAGAACTCTCTCTTTCTCTCGTGCAAAACTGAACAATACGTACGTACGTACGAACGAACGAACGAACGAACGTGAATCTGGCGCACATAACACGCAGGTCGTAGGCAACGTCGGACATTAAACTGTAATGAGTAGGTATGTTATGTTACAACGCTTAGACGGGAGAACACTCTTAACAGCTTTAACAGGTATTATCTGTATGGTACAGTCACGCGTTCTGTGATCCGTCTCGATGAAACTATCTCCTGGGAGATACCTGCATACAAATCGAAAGAAAATGGTATTTTTAGACACTTAAAATTGAACCAATATTATATTGTCTTTTATAATTATTGCATTCGAGTATTGTGAAATGTAATCATTTTGTGCAAGTTATTTATAAAAGTGTATTCGTAAAGTGTAATTTTAGTATTTATTAATTTAAGTTTGATTATTATTGCGACGTTTAATTTACCTTGATCACTAAAACGGAGTGACGCTGAGGTGACGAAGAGACTATTGGTTGAGCAGGGTGTTAGTCACCTCAGAGATGGACAGCAAAGGACTCCCGGCGTCCGGTTTGGAATCTGTGGGACAGTTGGGCCCATTCCCGCCGCTGATGATCCCACCGCGTGCTGATGCTGAGGGTGGTGGTGCGGAGGGTGGTACAAGACGTTGCTGTTGTTGGTGTTGTTGTCCTGCCCGATGCCCATGCCGACTCCCGTCCCCGTTCCCACAGCTGACGGGGGCGTGCTGCAACCGAAAGTGCGTTTCCCTGTTATTCGCAACCCCTTCTTTTTTCAGCTCTTTCATTCATCTTTGTCCTCACTATTCGTCGTTTTTAGTCTATTATTATTTATAATTCATTTTCCGTTCTTTTTTTTTTTTTTTTTAATATTCTATGTATGTTTTTAATTCCAACGTGCAGTGAGATAAATGAAATCATACGAAAAATAATTGTTGTCAGATTGTCGAACGAGATAATCGAGCTCGATGAATACGTGGACATGCAGAGTATGATTAAATTTATTTGTGGTACGCTTGAGAGAAGTTCGTGTGCATTCCTTGTAACGTGCATGCCCAACAGGTATCGCATTTTACTCTTCGCGTAGTAAATTAATTAGTAATATTCCTAATGTATAAATCGAATTTCTCATTTAATCCCTCCTGGACGAAATAAAGTAAAAGAAAAATAATAAAATATTCTAAACTGGCTAGAAACTTTTACCACCCCTTTTAAATAAACTCGAAAACTCTCCACGCGTCCTGGAGGGATCAATCAATTACTTAAGGGGGCAGCTCGGTTCCTCGGGGTCGTGAAATTAAATCTTTCTATCGGTCGATAGTTTCAAGCGTGTGAAACAAGGAATTGGAAGAATTTCACAGAATATCAAGAATTAAGAGAGCTATAAATATTTAAAGAGCGCCGCGTAGCGTAACTAACTATTTGTAATACTCCTACGAATCTGAAATTTTACAGGGAATGTTTGAATCTGGTTCCTTCTCTTCTAAACGCTGCCATTTTGTTAATCACGAGCATTCTTCAACTTCTAAAGATACGTTATTTTACTCACTATAGTTTCCCATGAAAATAAAATTCCGCGGAAAAGTGGCCAATTCTCGCTACAGAGCTACCCCCTTGATAGAAAATTCAAAGAGACTGCTTTCCTCGCGGAGAAGAATTACTTGAAAATCTGTGAGGCAGCAGTGACACTCACTGGGGCGCGTGCCTTGGTGGTGCGGGGTGGTGATGGTGGTAGGGATAGTACTGGTAGTGGTGGTGGTGTTGCACTCCTTGCCATACCTCGGAGCCCGCTTCCCCGTGGCCATGGCCAGGATGAGAGTGCGTGTATCCGATAGTGCTGGCCGCCGCGGCCGCAGCCGCAGCCGCAGCTGCTGCTGCAGCCTGATACTGTGACGTGGTCACCGGGTACTGCTGATGCTGTTGCTGCTGTGGTTGTGGCTGTTGCTGCTGCTGCTGTTGATGATGTTGATGCTGTTGCTGAGGCTGTTTGGTCCTTGGTGAACTTGGTGCTGTGCTCTGTTGCTCACTGGGGGATGTCTGCCTCCATTTACACTCTCCATTCATGGAGTTCATCTCTGCCAGGGATTTAAGTGGATCTCCAGCGGTAGCATTGGTAGAATGAGTGGAGGAATGAGTGGAATGCGGCGTGGGTGGACTGTAACTGCCATTATTTCGCGGAGGAGTGCGCGCAGGTGGTGCTCCCCACATCAGAACCGTCTGTCTAGGTGCTTCGTTGCCATAAACTTCTGGCTTCACGTCCTCTATCTTCGGTGTGAGCACACCATTCGTTGGTCCAGTTACTGGTGAACTGCCAGCTGAATTACTGGACGAAGCTCCACCTTCCAGGGAGTGTCTACTGCCTGCACGGACGATGTTGATGTCTGTCGCGGCTGTGTGCATGGTGGAGGCACTGGCAACGGGACTGGCTGCATAAGGGGAGCCACTGACGCTGCTAGGATGTCTGGTCTCTACATAGCTGTACTTAGGAGACTCGCCAAGCTGCTGGCAATAGAGTTTCTCTTCGGCTTTGCTGGTTAGCTGATGCGTTTCGTAGGTGGGCAAGGAGACGTCGATGAAACCGTTGTACGCGGTGCTCGTGTGGTACTCGGGGTAATAGGAGCCTAGAGGCCTGTATTGGAATAGGTTCTCCGTCGCTGCTGTGAGGTACCTGGAAAATGGAGACATTTTGCTTAGTTACTTGATCTTATAGGCCAGTGTCACTTGAAATAAACGTAGGTGCTTGCAGGGTCTGCTGGTTTAACGCTTATCTGAGATCCAAGAGTGATTATAGTCATAAATCTTGAGATAGCTCTTCAAAAAGCAGTGTTACTCTAATCCTGATCTCATCTAAGCTTTCCCGATTCAAAGATAATCACTTACCTGTTATCCAACGCAGTAGCAGGGTACAAAGTCTGATGATAATTGCCTGTGTGGCCAATATACGTGGTCAACGAAGGGTCCGTGCTGGCTGCAACCGCTGTGGGCGCGTATGCAGTAGGATACATCGTGTTCAGGTTGCTATACGCCGCAGCAACCGCAGCTGCAGCACTGGTATCAGCCGCGAGGTAATCCACAGAGGCGACAGTGGGTGTGACGGGCGGAGAAACTGAGGATTGCGCGGTCAATTTGGTACGTTTGTTTCGACAGGTAGACAGGAAGTCCCTCAGTTGAGTCTTGTACCGCCTGTTCACTCTCTGGGACGTCGGCTGGCTAGGCAGCGTCGGCGTCATAACGGAACCAGTTAGGCTATCGCTGTCTGAGAAGTAGCTGTTGGTTAGACCGGCATCCAAGTAGCTCACTTTGAAGTCCATAGTCCTTTTGCCCAGTAGATCCCTGCCTTCCTCTTCCCTGCAAGTTTCAGAACAGTGTTTCTTTTGTTAATAGAACTGGAAGTATCGTTATTTTTACGAATAGATTGTATACAGAGTTAAGATAGTTACATAAGAGGTCGATGTGTGCTGATGACAAAGTCTGGTTTGGAGTTCTTGTAGACCAGTCTGGAGCTGGTCTGCAGCCACTGCCAGCCACCATCTTTCTTCTGGAATCTGTACGCTATCATCCCCGAGGCTCCAGTTTTCAACACTGAAACACATGATTAAAATGATATTAAATGTTACCTTGTACTGTTAACCCTATTAAGTATTAGTAAGAACTGGAAGGTATCGCTTACATTCTTGATGAGCACTCGCCACATAGGACAAATCGTCGTAATGGACTAGATCGTAGCCGCCAAGATTCGCCAATTCGGCATCTGAGTATCCAAGCAACATCTTTCCCCTTTGGTCCATGGAAACGAGCGCTAGGTCTAGCTTGTGCTTGCTTTTGAACATCACATCCTTCTGAGGCACTTCCAGGAGGGATGGTGGCCCAAATGGTGTACACAGGGCGAACAAAGCCAAAGGAGGCTCCTCTGTCTTTCTGTTTTGACCATGGAGTATTTTCACTCGTCCCCTTATATCCAAACGCTGCAAAAATATTCATTCGATTCGGGAAAAAATTTTCTGCAAGTTCAAAATACAGCAGTTTAAAACAAAGAGTGGGCAAAACGGAGTCCTTTGGCGAGCCGCCACACAGCAAAACACTAATTATCTCATGGCAAACATACAGGCGGGACAAATAGTGTCCAGAGAGAAGTGTAAAGGACAAGAGGGAACAGAAGACCGCGAGTTGGTGCAAAAAAGCCGCCACTCTGACGTTTATGAAAATGAAACTGTAATCGTAAAAGTTTTACGACGAGAAGAACACTGGTTTTCTGTTGCTGGAATGGACCTACTTCGTTTTTACTCACATTCGTATGATATTATTCTAGCGACACCTAACTCACATGTCCTATTCAACGTAATTTCTATTTTAAAAGAAGTTACTGAATATGGAAACATATGTAATCACCCTCATTCTTTTCCTTCATCTGAAGGCATTTTACTCAAAAAAAAAAAAAAAAGTTCCAACGAAAGGGTAGAACTTTCCAGAAAATTGGAACGTACACAGCAACGAGAACGTAACTTCCACTTTAGAAAAAAGGTAGAAGCAATTCCAACAACTAGATGCTACAGAAAAGCAGGCGGCAATTACTGGTAACTAGCTGGCTCTACCTTCCCCACAATTAAGTCTATTATCGGGAGCTGCAGGGTTAAACGTGGCTCTAGCTTGCAATTATGAAAATTTGATGCCGTTGAAATCGGATCGATAGCTTTAGCGACATTCTATCGAGCGATTTCTTCTTTTTGAAGGAACGGTGGAGTGAAAATGGGGACGATTTTCGCGGGATACTCTTCCCTCCACATGGGTCAACGGATCATCCTCGTTCGCGTGACCGTGTTTGCGAAGGTTTCGATGAATGAACCGGTGTTACGTTGCGCACTCCTGAAACGGAACGTGAAACGGTGACCAGGCATGCGAGATACGCACGCTGGGAGGCTCAATATCGATTGAACTCATGGCGAAGCGAAAGACACACCTTGTTGCAAAAAATGTTTGAAATAAAAAGATACTTTCCAATTTGAATATCGTCTCTATGAATTCTAATTTCTCCTTGAAGTCATCTCCAAATGACCGTGAAAATACCTTGAAATACCCATGCAACTCTATTTGTTTTCTTCGTAAATTTTAAGTTTATAACAATTGAAATTCTCTATTTCTGAAACACCTCGTATGTACACATACAATATACATTAACTGCGAAACATAATTGTAGCACCACTACTTTTTCCAAGAGTTTCTGTGTTTTAAGTAATGATTTAGTATTGTTAAAACAATATTACGTGAAAGAGGATAATAAGAAATGATATATAATGAGAAAAGTGCGAAAATAACATTTACTGAAAACTACATATAATAATAAAAGAACTACTTAACTGGTGCGCATCTATAGATACTATAGATCTATAGTGCTATAGTACTAATAACAATATCAAATTATAATTAAGTGATTAAAATACCATGAAATGCATTAAGCATGACGGTGGTGCTATAGTTTTGCACCAATTCTAAACTGTTTTCCGATTTCATCTAGATATACATGCACACAGTGTGCAGCAGATAAAGTGTTACGAGCTGTTTTCTCCAAAGCCATTGCAGATATCAACTTGAAATTTTCAGGTGTTATTTTAAAAAATGGAATGTTATATTAATTTTTTTATATTCGGAAATATGTTATCAAACCTAACAACTTTTATCTAAAGCATTCTTTTTTCTATTCTGCATAGTTAAGGAGTTAGAACGGAAAATACGTTATGCAAGGAAATGTTAGCCCCTCCATTTAACACCTGAAAATTTCAAGTTGACATCTGCAATGACTTTGGGGAAAACAGCTTGCAACACTTTACCTGCTCCACCCTGTATATACAGACAAATTCAATGCTTTTCATCTGAAGTTCATGATATACAATGCTCTTTTAAGTGATACAATGGACTTTGTCTATTCGAAAGTTCAAAAGTCTTGAAAATGTCAATGGCGCTGTAGTTATACTATATTCCACAGTTTATGCACAACGTCAGACAAGTGGTTAGTTTAGCGCGCTGGAAGATACAAGCGGAAAGAAAAGGAATTGAGAGAGAAAGAGAAAGGAAGGAAGAGAAGCCCAAGTTCCGTTTCTTTCACGACAGTGAAACTATTAATTACTATTTTTACCCTATAGTACTCGTATTATAATTATTTATCGCGAACGTCCATCGGATGCATTTTTATAAATTTTCATTTCCGGTTGCGACATCTCAATGGCTTCTCAGTATGTGAAATTTCGCATGAAAATTGACGTTCGTTGGAATAATAATATTCTACAGACTCTTGCAACAGAGGTATTCGTATTCAGAGAAATCCACACTCACCAAGAAGCCGGAAGTGTTGTCCAGAAGACACCGGAAGCGCACGGTAAAACTGCGTTCCAGAAGATGACTGTGCTGAGGTGAGAGAGCGTCATGCAGAGGGATGCTTGCACTCTCGGCGGGCAGGAAAGAGTTCCACATCAATTGCCTTTGAAGTTCCTCTCTGTCTTCGCTGTGGACCAGCTCGTAGACGCTTTGGTGGACGATGTCGGACTGAAGCGGACGGAGAAATTATTGATTAACGGAAAAGGAAAGAATTTGCGATTAAGGGGAGGAGAATCGTACATTTAAAAATGGCTTATGATAAAGTAACACGTGTAGAAAGTATGTATACGTGGAAAAAGTGAAAATTTCGGGGTTTGATGAAATTTTTCGCAGGTTTGATCACCGAAGCAGAGTGGCGCAGTGGTAGCGTGCTGGGCCCATAACCCAGAGGTCCGTGGATCGAAACCACGCTCTGCTAAGAAGTCAACAATTATTTTTTTTCTCTTTTACTTTTGCATTTCATCCCTTACAACCACCCTGTGTAAGTTTTCATAATTTTTTTTTTGCAGTTTTATAGAGGTGTATTATAAGAAAAATTTAATTGTCAGAAAATGCTGTCAGAGTTTCTGGTTTGCTGGAGCAAAAAAGATTTATCAAAAAATCAACCCTCTTTAGCAGAGCGTGGTTTCGATCCACGGACCTCTGGGTTATGGGCCCAGCACGCTACCACTGCGCCACTCTGCTTCGATGAAAAGTGTCGGTAAATTATTTTCCACCTGATAAAACTATAAATAGTTTATTTTTTATATATTTCATTTGGCAGGTTTCATATTTATACGTAGGAAGGTGTTCTAGTTCGAAAAAACTACAACTTATTCTCTTTGGAATCAAATAAATCATTTTTATGAGTATAGTATCGCGGAGAAAAAACAAGTAACATTGCATGATAACATACAACATTATCTGTTATGTAAAAAATGTCGCAATGTTATATTATATGTCTCGCAATAAAAAGTGTATTTTAACAAGTATTACGTGAACGTAATACGTAAGCAAATAAGTTCTTCGTTATATTTCTACATTGCTATGTTATTAATAATTGGATATTATTGCATCAATCTTTTGAATCCTTGCAGTTATTGATTTATTTCATTTCCACCCCCTCTAGTGTAGTGAAGTAACACTTTAAGAAAGCATCATTCACAACAGCAGAGTGGCGCAGTGGAAGCGTGCTGGGCCCATAACCCAGAGGTCCGTGGATCGAAACCACGCTCTGCTAAGACGAAGGGCTCTTTATTTTTTTTTCATTTTTTTTTCGTGATTCCATAGTAAACTTGTTCACTACTCTATTTTCACGTTCGAATATTTTTTAAAAATATTTTTTACCGCGAAAAACACAATTATAAGAAAATTATCAATATTTTGTCAACTTCTACCACATAAATCACTATAATTCACAATTAAAAAATATTTTATTTTCACACAATGTTCTACAAAATCTTGTTCAAATAATATTATTAAATCTAACAAACCATTTTTCAAGCCTATGATATTAACATATCCGTAACCAGCGTCAGATACGTGTTACCTATAGGTAATACATCATGAAAAATCCACAGTTTGCGTATTTAATACAAATTACGTATGCATAAGTGGTATGTGCTATATTAAGTAAAGCTGATAAAACTATAGATACGAAGAATCTAAGTAAAAATAATGCGGTGCACAGCAGAAGTTGCTTCAACATTAACTTATCTAAAAATCTGTTTATAAATCTAAGTACAACTTCGTATAACCTTCTCCTACATTTAACAGTAATTACAATTCTCTTACCATTTTTCCTTCACTAAAAAGGACACAATACCAACAAAAGAGAAATGATCGAATTCTTTATCAAATTTTATATCCAATTGAAAAGTGCTTACGAAAAATTGTCAAAAGAGCCTTTAAAATACTATAATCGGCGAGCAACCCCCGAATGCGGCAGACCAGACAGTTCGAACAGGCGGACATTCGTTGAGACGGGGTGTAGAGGTGGAGAAAAAGGGGACGGCCAGAGGCAGCGGCATTATTTCAGGAAATATCTGATCGGTCGTGACGTCGCGACGGCGACATAGGCGCACATACGGCACATGTAGCTACACGTGTCCGACGCACTTTATCGCGCATAATTAATCCGGCCTAGCCAGCGACGGACGATGAGCCCGTGGTGCACGAGAAACCCATAGTTTCCTCGTTCCTTCGTTCAGAGAAAAACGACCATCAGAAGCACGAGGGTCCCGTCTTGTTCTTCTCTCTCCCCCCCTCTCTCTCTCTTACTGTCTCTCTGTTCCTTCGTATACTAACGCGCGTATGAGCGTTGATCGGATAATCGAGGTCCGTGCACACACACCACGCACTGAAAGGCCGCTCGAGAGAGAGAGAGTGCAGCTAGAAAATAGATCGAATTAACAGGCACTGTGCACCGTGGCCACGGTTGTCCGGCCTTCGACGCCTGGAATAATGCAATAAATCAGTCGGTGGAAATGATACCGAGAGAGCGCCGGTTGCTACGAACGCCGGGGAGCGTGTAAGCTCTCGTAGAAATAGGAAGACGCTCGCGTTGCCGAGTGTCCATAGTGGGCAGGTTATCTGGCGAACAAGCAGTCATGAAGTCGCCAATGATATTTGTCTTCTTTCTTATCTTTTCGTTTTTGGAAGAGGAAGAAGATCATCGCCACCTCTCCTCAATGGAGAGGTTATTGGTTTGGGAATTCCAAGGGGAGGATGTATGTAAGGGTTGAAGTTTTACCGAAGCAGGTAGAATTAGGACTTTCAGTAAAGTCAGTTCTGTAAGTGCTCTTGTACAATTTCGAAGAGGAATCGATGAATTATTCTTAGGCTTGAAAAAAAATTAGAATTGTTTTCCAGAAACTCTCAATCTTTCATCTCTCTCAATAAATACAATTTCAGCTTCTTTGTCACAGCCATAAAAGAATAATCATTTAAATAACTTACTCGCAGACGTTTAACAGAGCACAACGCAGTAAAGTTGTATAATGTTCTAGTACCGATACTGTTAAGAGAATAAAGAAGCTCAAGGGGGATGTTCGAACCATTTCTCTACCTGGTAGCATAATTTCTACGATGCCCGGTGCCATGGGCTCACAGAGGAAGGGCACTGGTCGAATTGTCGCGATAGGCCATTAGCTGGTCATAGTTGTCCGGGGCTCGGTAACCGGGAATAATATAATAAATCACGCGATAGAAGGGAACGGGAGCTTTCGAGGTACGTTGCATTTCCGATAGGCGGAACAGCGTAGCTGCACGTAGCTCTGCACCTTCTTGTAACATTCGTGTTGGCGGTGCACGGATCTCACGACTTCCATGTTACTCACACCATCCCTATGTTACGATATTACCCCGGTGACGATAATAGGATGCCCGCTTCTGTCATGGAAAACTTTACTTTCTTAAGAGAAAACAGTAATAGTCGGCGTTACCCGTGATAGAATAACGGGGAAGGTGGAACTTTTGGTAAAAAGATGTTCCTTGACATTTTCATCACGAAAATGTTAAGAATTCAGCAGTATTGCTACTTTTCGTAATGTGACAGCACCGATTACAATTTTGGGAAACGGAACTTTCTTCTCAGGATATTCTTGAACTCAGTGCTCATGTAAAATGCGTGCAAAAGACGATTAAAGACGATCCTGTTCCTATAATTAAGTATGCCAATGCGATTTTTTAACTTTGTCCCAACGTTCTGGTAAAACTTGTAATTTTCAAATGGCAGAAACATTGGACTCTTGATGAACTGATAAAGATCTAACATAATCGAACTCCACGGTAAAACAGTGAACGAATACTCCAATTTCCTCGAATTTTCCAATTTTTTTTCTTTTCGCAACCATTCCAGAGACCCTCGAATCATCGAAAATCGAAATAAAAATCGAAATCCTCTTGCTCCGGAGGAACGTAAGCACGAAGACGATCCCCGTCGGGCGTCCACGCACGGTCGCCCATAAAACTCGATCTCTCAATAAATATGGGAACGCACCAGAGCGTCGCAAGCCGTGTGTATCACGTCTCATGGAAACGTTGCGGCTAGTGTCCCTAGGAAGGGAGCCACAGGCTTGGCTCTCTCTCCACGGGGTCCTGGATGAATTTCAGGGATCGTCGTGGATCGAAACCCCCGAGACTTTCCCTAGTCAGCAACCCTGCTGAGCGTTCCGTTTGCTCTAATTTTAATTAAACCCTATCCTACACAAGATTTCCGTGGTAATCGAGCAGCCAGCCCACGGCCATACTTCATTGGGACACGCTCGACGTGTAATTGCTTCGCGTTGCCCTTTATTCCGCCCCGCTAACATGGCTCAAGCCAATTTTATTCCCGTCCGCGCGGTCCCCGCGTATATCAAGCCGGACCAGCCATCGGCCCGTACGTGTAATTTTCATTAATACGTGATTTATTCCGGCGACGCGTGATTTATGGAATTATATCGACGTCGAGTGAGCCGCGACGCGCGTTTCTGCGTTTCTCGCTGGCCGGTTCTTCCCTCTCTCAAAGCCACCTTTCTTCGATCATTGCTGTGGGAAGGGTGAAACACCTTGGAAAGCTAAGGGAAATATTTTTGTTCGACTTTTTTCCCAATGTTTTAATCATTCTTTAAGAAGATAAATTCACTTCAAAGGCGTATGTACTTAAAGTAGTAAATAAAAATCGTAGAGGTGTGTATCTTTCTGAGTCCTCCAGTATGTATGTAACTCCCTAAGAAATCTTTAGATCTAATTCCAACGCTATCCAGAATCATTTTTCACGAAGCTCCTCATTTCCTCCAATTATTTACACAAATCATTGTACTTAATTTTCACCCGACAATATCAATCCTCCAGATGTCTAACCCTTTAAGAAATCTCTAGTCCTAGATCTAACACTAATCGGAGCAACAGTTTTTCAAGCTCTTCAATGTCCTCAATCCTTTATTAAACTCATTGCACACAATTTCCACCAGGAAAGTAGTCACCTCAGCAAAAAACAAGGAAAGAAAAAAAGAAGCTTCTAATCGACGTAACGAGGAACGAAAGGTATTAAAGGTGTCGGTGTTCGGGTTCGAGGAACGAGCCTCCCGCAAAATTCGTTGACCCCACCCTCTTTTATTTTCCACACGGCAAGAGCTTCGCTCACATTTATTTTTCCCCATGTAGAGCTCGCTCTTTCCTTTACTCTCTCTCTCTCTCTCTCTCTCCTCGTCTTCCTTTCTCTCTGTTATTCTGGTCGGCCAGTTAGCAGCGACGGGCGGTTTTGCCGGTAAGGTCCGGTAACGTTTGTTACCATTGCTCGTTTAAATAATCTCGAAACATGCATCCGCGGGACGGAGCGGCCGACTCGTGGATGGCTTTACGATCGGCCCTCGTCGTTAATTAAGAGCTTGTAATTATTTAGTGGAGACGCTAGCGCACCCCCGCCGGCATCGAAGCGGTCCCGCTCCCTTGGCAGGCTTGATTTACATTCCTGCGAAGAATGCGAAAGGCCTCGCCTTCCTTTGCTCTATTTTCTTTTTTCACCACCACCAGACGCACCCCCCTTCCTCCCTGTCCACTGTGTCTGACCCGTCCTGGTCTCCAGAGCAACGTCCTCCCCGCCGCCTCCTTACTGTCCACCAACGATGACGACAAGAGCGATGGCCTCTCTCCAGCGCAGAGATTCGATTTCGTGGAATTTTGGCTTGCAACAGCATTTCTTTTGGAAATAATAATGAACTTTGGAGAATATTACTTTTCTGATGACTCAGTTATATCCTCTTAGCATGAAAGTTGGAACCCCGATAAAATACTACCCCTGAAAATAGGTTTTCCATTATTTTCCAAGTCCTCTCCGAATCCTTAACATGCTTCACGGAGAATTCCCATCACCATAGACTGTACTTGGATTCTAATTTTTGTACTAAGTAGACAAGCAGTCACTCTCTGTACTATACAGAAGCATTTCTGCCGAATGTAGAGAAGAAAAATTGAAATGTAATTCCTGTTACGTATACAGCGTGTCTGGTTTAAATGTACACACGCGATTATTTCGCTAAGTATAGAAAATACAAAAGAAATGTTTCAGAGAAATGTTGTACGGTGTCAAGGGGGACACATCGTGATAATAATTATTTAACTTTGCGATGATCTTGGAGAGTCCTGTGAAGGTTACGCTTTAAATTTTTAAATGGAATCTTATATTTTTGTAGCTGATACCGAACGGTTTTCAAAACACTACCTGAACATGTATTTGGCATAAAACATTTCTGAGTTATCAAGCTTCAAATTTGGCGTGCCCCCGCATTACCGTTACCCGACATACACCGTGGGGAGGTAACTAGATGAAAGACAACTGAATCGAGCCACATCGATACTGTGGCTAATTTTTGTGCTCCTCCTACAAAGATTACAGAAATGTACTTTTAATAATGGAGGACATGTAGAAAGACAACTATGTACCTTAAAATGGAAATACAGAACACGCGCACACACAAAATCGGCTCTTTTTAGAGCCACCATGATATACAAAGTCCGACCGAGCAATGGTGTATGTCCGGTAACGCTAATGCAGGCGCATGCATAAATAACTCAAAAACGGCTTATGCAAAATACATATGCAGGTAGTGTTTTGAAAACAGTTTCTGTTAAAACAGTTAACCTTCACAGGACTCTCCAAGATCATCGCAAAGTCAAACAATTATTATCACAATGTGTACCCCTTGACACCATGCAACATTTGTTGGAAACATTTTTTCGTATTTTTAATATTTAGGGAAATAATCGCGTGTGTACATTTAAACTGGATACGCTGTGTATAAAAGAAAAAAAATAAAGAATTATTACTGGAATATTATGGCCCCCTCTGTCTCACATAACTTTTGTAAATAAAGTTTTCCCATATCCATAAAAATAACCGAGATATTCCAGGTGATGATAGTTTTTGGTGTACCCTGTATCTGTGACGCCGGTCCCTTACGAAAATTGGTAGCGAACGTGTTAAAAGGATAACATTCGAACGTTCATAAAACCATCTCCAATAACGATGAAACTCCCACAAAAGGTATCTCTTAATAAAGTACAGGAATTTCCTCGTCGAGTGTTCGCAGAAAAATTCTACAAGTCGCAAAGTGTAACAAAAATCGGACCACCAGTGAGCGTAGTCAGTGCTGTCAGGCATCCTCATCCTCGAAGTGGACGAGCGGCAGCAAAAAACGTATGGCGTTCGGCTCGCGTTCGCGTAAATCCCGGTGGACGGTCCATCGTGGAGATAAATCAGCGTGGACGCCGGGTGAAATCGACGGAAACACGATTCGGCGCGATCAAAGGACCCTCTACAAATTGAAACAAATCAGCCGGCTAATAATAATTAATCCGCGGGCCGCATTAATTATCGAACGCCGCCACGACGTTCCACCTTCTCCTTTTTCCCCCACACTCGCTCGTGCGCGCGCAACAGCCACGCTGGGGCCCAAGCACGCGCGCGCATGCGCGTTTTTGCGCGAGCCTGGGCCCGGTGTACGCGATAATTCGAGGCCTGAACGCGCTGATACCGAATCTTGAGCACTCAATTACGCCGCCAGAGTTATGACGCGCCCTTCTACCCCCTCGATCTCTTTGTATACTCTTAACAAAGGGGTGAAGGAGGAGAGGGCACGAGGAGGAGGGATATAGAGCTCGAGGCGAGGCCCAATCGCGTCTTCATTAGCGGCTATTAATTGTCAAAATGTGCCACATAATTCAGCGCGCGCGAACCATAGCGAGGGAGAGGTTGTATCGGCTGTGGGCCTGGTTTAAAGTTAACGCGGTCAATTGATTTCTAATGGGACTCGCCTCGGGGCAGGTTCTTCTGCAGTTCAGACTTTGGATATGGAGTAGAGGTGAGTGAGAGAGGATTGGCGAAGATGGAGAAGAGAGATTCCAGTGTAAGATGAATGAAGGGAGGACAATTTTAGAAAGTGAGCAAGAAAAGCTTCCTTTTGTTCTCTTCGATGTAGGAGTTCACTTATGTAGATATAGTCAAAGGAATAAATTCTCTATGTGCAATTAACCCCAAACAAAAAATTCAAACAATAATCCATTTATACATTTCACCATCAATACATTATTAATACCTAAAATATTGGAAAAATGGTCACGAATTGTCTACAATCCATTCTTACCAGTCTTCCAACATGAACACGTCCATTGAAACGCGACATTGCACGCAACAGAGTTGCACGGCTGGGTAACGAGAGCAAGTGACCATTCTCGATGATTTCCCGGCTCGATCACCGTGTATCCGACGTGATTACACGGACCTGTGACCCTCTACTACTCCTCTTCCTCCTCGCCACATCCCCGTCAAAATGGAGGGAAAAGCGCGTAATGAAAGGACAGGCCCGCGAGCAACGTTCCTCGCGGTAATTCAACGACTCTCGACTCCGTGGGCTCTTTTTAGTTTCGTATCTCACGCGAGAAACGCCGTGTCAAAGAGGGAAAAAAGGCTGAAGGGGGTGGTGGTCGCGATTGTTCACAGAGTTGGCACGCGGCTTAATTGGCCCGATAGAGTCGATTCGATGCTCGACGAGCTTGTGTACGGGCCCGTGACCCGCGTTGGATAAAGGTAATAACTTAGAAGAAAGGTCAGAGGGCGTACTTATCGTAGCTGGGAAGGAAGGAAGGAAAATCTAGGGGTGGGGAGGTCTGCAAGAGGATCTGGAGGGCAGGTAGATAAATGCGAAGGTCCTTTTTCTGGCGATTAAAGAATTCTTCCAATATTTGTAGATTTGAAAGATTTCAGATTTTAACAAGATTTTGGATGAATTTTGTTAAAAAGAAATGGAGAGGAAGGCGTCTGATATCAGCAGCAATTGCTAAGCTTTTCTAATAGAAAAATGACGAACCGCTAACTAATAGATATATATTTTATTAAAAGAAAGTTCAGTTTGATTTATACTTAAAGTTCTTGTAAAAAAATTCTGTAATTTGTAGCCTGCTTTTCTGATCTTTGGATGCACGTAATTTCTCAAGGTTTCTCTGGGGGTAGTTCGGATTTAATTTTGAGATTCTGAAAATGTGAATAAAATGTATATTTTTACGTTGTTATATAGTTAGTGTAATTGGGGGGAGTAGAGATAAGTACAGTATTTTTCCTATTTGTTTATCGATAAACGGAATCCACCGTCGAGAAACTTGTCCCGCCGCTTATTAGTTGCGATACACTTCGTTCCTCTTAAATATACCGTAATCAGGACGAAAAATCATCGTGCCCTGCGTGTATCGTGTATGTGAACCGTTTGCGTGCCCGGTTACATCTCAATGAATGCCGCCGCGAACTCAAGAGCCGAGGAATTATTCCTACAACTCTTTGGCCGCCGGCTTTTCCTTCCCTTATTTAAACAAATTATCCATTAGGCACGATTAACCGGCTTAGCATAAGTTAATGGTATTTTATCGATCGAGGTACTTAGGAAAACCTATGAGGCTGTTCGAGAAGAGGGAAACTTCTGAATTCTAAGAATCTTCAGGTTCCACAAAGCCCACACCTTGAACTCGGAAGATTCAGAATGCCACGCCCCCGACTCTCAAAACCTTTCATCTCCACATCTTCAAAGTGAAAGCATTCGAATTGAACGCTTCCGAAATTCAAAGCTTTGAACGCCAAGAGCTTTTCTAATTCCACGCCCCTTTATTCGAAAGCCTCGGAATTCAGAAAATTCGATACTCCACGCCTTCAAACGCAAGGCTTTTAAACACCACGCCCTCAAATCCAAACCTTCGAAATTCCACGCCTACGACACAAAAGCCTCCAAATTGAATGCGGCGAAAATTGAACGTCATTAAATTGAAATCTAGTCTGCGTTCTCAAGGAAATAATTGAAATTTTCTGGCGAAGTCATGGTCATTTTAGACGGGAGCGTGTGAAGGAAAAGCACGCTCGGTTTCGAGCGATCGCCCTGCGAAATTTGTTTACAAGAAACGCGAGATTGTAACGCGGCTTCCCCCTTTTGTCCTGCGCCGTGAGATCATCGGATCGGAAAATCATCATCCGTCGTTTCCTGCAATTACGATCCTCCGCACAAAGGCGTTCGCGTGCGTTTTCTGCCCGGTATACAGTCATCGTGTGTCGGGAAATCATCATCCGTCATTTTATTTTCCTTTTCTCGTCTTTCCTCCTCTGCTCTCCTATCATTCTCTCCTCGATGCGCTTCGGAGTTAGGAGACCCGTGTCGCACTCAAATGTGCGTGCCTGCAAACCTGCGTGCAGATCGCATTTCGGTGCTTGTTTACCGGGGGTTGAACGATACCGCTCTGTTCCGGACAGGAAGGCAAATGGCTTTTTCTCCGTTTAATCCCCTACTTTCCTGATTCCGCCTTATTTACCCTCCGTGGCTCGATACTCTTCTCCTGTTGGCTTGTCGCGGTAATTTGACGCTGTTCTATGGAAAATTTAGCCAATTGCGACTTATGAGGACGTACAGAAAAATGCTCAACTATTTCTCAATTTGAAGATTTGTATAACTTTCTCACGAAGTATTTTCAAGTTGTAGAGAATGATTCTGGAAAATATTTCAATGAAAGGAAACGCGTATAGTAGATTGTATATTAATCTGTTACGCGATGAATACGTATAATTCAACAGTAGTCGAAGAATATCGGACTTCGTGAAGTTACAAGAAGATTATAGGCTGTCTATTAAGAGTGTATAGCCTCAGAATAATAAACCAAAGTATAGAATCATAGCTGGTCATGATCGGTGATAATTTTACATTAGATCTGTTGAAATGCTATCAATTTTTCTCAATCGTACATTCTGAATCACCGTAAAAAGGTATTATCACAATTTGGCAAGTCCATAAACTATTAAAATGTTAACTAGGCTCGATGACGGTTCGAGACCTTTGAAAAATGTACGTCCACTGCGAGCTAGAGTAGACAGGGTGCGTTGGCTCGAGCAAAGGGGATGATGCTTGCGTAAACGTGACACGTAGAACAAAGCTGACGGCTTGGCGTGACCTGCGAGTGTTGGGTGTGGACACGAGCTGAGTGAAGATAAAATAACAGTGAGGGTGCAGGTAGTGTGCCTGAAATTGTGCTGTAACTTTGCATTCGAGGAAGAATGGAGCAATTCCTCGCGATAAATATACAATCTTCGAGATTCTGTCAGCGTGGAACGTTTGCTTTTTTCACGATTATCGATGAAGATAGACGTGACAAGTACCTGATGGAAGCCAAGGTAACTTTCTATGCTGTGGGTAGCAAAGAACACTTCCCCGTCGCAGGTCAGTATGAGCAGGAACCCGTTCAGCGCCTGTAACATATGAATCATTTCGTAAATGTTAACGAATATTCAAGTTTTGTTTCATTGGAAATTTTTTTCATTTATCATTATTTCAGCACTCTTCAGGAGAAAGATCTTAAAAGACAAATAAGAAAATGTTTTAAAATTGTCCAGTTGCCTACAATTCTCCAAACTTATTTCCTAATTATTTTATACTTCTGTGAAACCTATATTATCAAAACCTCGCAATAATCTCAGATTTTCATTGAAAACAAAAAAAAGAACAGTTCAAAAACGAACGAGAGAAAGTTTTTTCTGGTAGTAATTCAGTGGAATAGAAGGGAACTGCAACGAGCACTCGTTTCCTTTCCTGAAAAGCGAGCGGGATTTCGCTTGGCCGTGCGAAAACGTTTCAGAAAGTTTTCCCATTTATCGACGTGCCGATGTGTCGGCTTTCGAATACCAAAACGAGCTCGAAACTCGAACAGCCGTATCGAAGCCCGAAATATCCGTCCTAGTTTAAATGGTCTGGGGGTGAAGAACGCGCGCGCGCGGGGGAGTAGAGGCCATTTAAGCCGCTCGTCTGCCCACCCGTTTCCGAGGCTAAATGTGTATTGTTTTGTTTTATTTCGACCCGTTGCCGTAGGTGCCCGTGCCAGGTACGTCCTTCCGACGGACTTTATTGTTGGGAATTATGAAGAGAGACCTCTGAGTCTTCCTACGCCCTCCGGCGGATTTTCCTTTTACTTGGACTTTCGAATGATAGCTCGATCATGGAATGAAGGAATCTTTTTATGTTTGCAGTGGTAGTAATTGAATCTGATCTTTTAGCGGTGAAAGGTTGTGAATTTTGAGCTTAGAAATCGATAGATTACATAGGAAAGGCAGAGGAGAACGTTGGCAAATTGAAAGTTTCTGGAATTGAACGCTTCCGAATTGAAATTTCACAAATTCCGCGGTCCAAAATTCAAGGGCTTCCGATTTCCAGGCCTTCAATTTAAAACCTCCTGAATTCCAGCTTTTAACTTGAAAGTTTCTAAACGGGACGCCCCTCCCCCTCTTTCGAAAGCATTCAAATTCCACGCCTCCAATTCGAAAGCTCCGAAATTCCACGCCCCCAATTCGAAAGCTCCGAAATTCCACGCCCCCAATTCGAAAGCTCCGTAATTCCACGCCCCCCATTTCGAAAACTCTCGAATTCCACGCCTACAACTCGAAATCTTCTAAATTCAACGTTTTGTATCAGAATGTTTTTCAAATCGAACGCTACCCGATCGGAAGCTTCCAGAATGTACATTTGAGATGTGAAAGTTAATAAATGAAATTATTCTGGAATGGAACGCTTCAGAGACTACTGAAATCCATCGGAAAGGCAGAGACGCCATGGCCAATATAGCCAGGGGATCGGAGCGATCGCATGCGCGACGGATGCTGCGATTTGATTGGTTAATCCAGAGGGTGGGTTTCTCTCTCGGCGGTCGCGTCAATACGGATCCGCGCAGAGGGTGAGTCTCCCCGTGCCTCGATCAAGCCCCTGTACCACGAATATAACCTGTAATAGGATTTTCTCGCTGCCTGCTTACGCTCCTTCCCCTTCGAAATGGCCGACATGGCCATTTCTGTACCACACCGTTCCCCCCATGGGATTCCATTTAATCGGTGCGATTGCGTTTCACCTTCTATCCTTCCTCCTTGATTATCAACATATCTAATCTACTATCGGTCAACAGAAAGATTCTACGAATAAATTGAGAATTTAAAAAAAAAAACAGGAAAATAAAAAGAAAGGAAGGGAAAAGTTTCTCTTATATTTGACCTCTAAAGAAACGAGGTTCATGATTGTCATTGTAATAAAATAAATTGTAACACGTGAAATAGGTACACTGAGAAAATGAAAGGAAAGATGAAAAATTAAGAAAATGGAACGGAAGAAGGGTAGGTATAGTTTGTACAATTTCTTTCGAATTAAGTTCACGGTTGATAAGATCCAGGAAGAGCAGCGAAGGGTGAACACAGGAGAGGACAGGGAGGTAACCCGAGGAAGAAGAAAATCGATGGATTTTTATATCTCGCGTGTGCTGACCGCCGCGGCTGGGCGAATCAGTCGCGTGCCGAGTTGCGAGTACTCGCGTGTTCCGTCCAAGCGTGAACTTCTAATACCCCTTCATCCTCACCTTGACTCTCGTGTATTAGCGGGTCGCCAATAATACTTCACGCACGAAATCTTTCCATTTTCTTCGCTCATGCAACTCTAGAAGTCACGGGCGCGGACGCGGACCGGCTCGATCAGCCGGTATGCAGATCCTAGAAATAACTAGAATCGGAATTACACCTTTCTCGATACTTTCCTCAGGTTCCCCTCTTCTTCCTTCTCCTCCTCTAAACGCTTTAGAGCAATTTTACGTGCAATTCATCTCTTGGTCGCGAGTGTCGTTAACGCCGTTTGTAGTACAAGCGTTTTACTTGGGCATTGTGGACGCTTTAAAAAGGAAAGTTTTCGAGCGAGCAGCTTCCGAAATTAGACTGCAATTGAACGCGTTCGAATTCAAAAGCCTCCGTGTTCCATGTCCCCAATTTGGAAGTTCCCGAATACCACGCCCCCTAATTTTAAAATACTCTAATTCCACGCCTACAAGTTTGAAATCTATGGAATGTCACGCCCCCAATTTCGAAAGCATTCCAATGTCACGCCTTCAACTCAAAAACTTCTAAATTGAACGCCTTCAAATTGAGAAATTCGAAGAAGCAAGTCCCGAATTGAATTGTTTGAAAATTGAAAGCTCAGAGGATTGAATACCTAATCGAACGCCATGAAATCGGAGTGTGTCGCGTCAAGCAGGCGCACGGCTAAAACAAACATAAATTATACGCGAGGAGGAAGGAAATATGCTAAGAAGCTGATATACGGGCCGATTAGATTGCGGCTCGAAAAATTGGAAGCAAGTTACGTGTGCGGAAACTTAAGAGCAGCTTAGTCGAAATAATAAAGGAACTATAAATTCTGACTGTGAAGTAGCACGCGAGTTTACTCGCTATCAATCGGCGCGCGAGAGCTTTGCGAACTGGCGATCAAAAGAAACATGATATCCTTGCTGTGTTCACTTCTTTTCCACCCCTGTTTTTTCCTTCTTCCTTGAATTTTCTTTTCTCTCCTCTTAGTTAGAATGTACACGATCCTACGTTAATTAATTGTTAATGATCTCTTCACGAAGCAAATAATAAGCGGAATATTATATTCTCGTTGTTCTTTGCATACATAGCGGAATTCAAATGAAAGAGTCTCGAGATTCGATTTCCAGAAGTCGAGCATTTGTGAACGAGTACCCTCTGCCTCTTTAATATTAAACGGCACTTTGTGTTTCTTCGTAATTTCTATGCTTCGCAGGTGTTACAGATAGATATGAAAAGATACGGTCTCTGCCGTAATAAATTATATAATAAGATAAACGTTACTGTTAATTGGCAGCATTATTCTCGGTTTAATTCGCCAACAGTTCTTAATGTATCCGCAGTCACGATAAATACGAATCGTATATAAATCAGATAATCGGCACACGTTTCTGCATCGCACCGCGAATTTCATTAATACAGATAGAACGAGACCTTTTATTCTACAGCTAAGATTGCGTTTACATCCACATGGTGCGATTATAACGCGGATTTAATTAACACATAATTCATTACACGTAGACAATTAACCTGTTCTTATACGTTACAGTGTATACATAAATCAACCCGTTAAATATACCTGCCATTTGTTTCCTCCAGTAGATTATTATATAAATAATATCTGCTACACGCGTTACGTTACGTATAGTGTTGAACAGGAAACATTTTCTCACTCCACAATGTACCGACACTTATCTGCAAATTTGTTACCCCAGTATTTAATTATATCTTTTTAATACCATGCACTGGATTCTATCGTGTTTGAGACTTCCAGGATGTAACGCTTTGGAATTGAACGCACTCAAATTGAAAACTTTCAAATTCCATGCCCTGAATTTGAAAATTTCCAAATTTCACGCCCTTAAATTGAATACTCACGGATACCACGCCCCTAACTTGAAAGCTCTCGAATTCCACGCCCCCAAATTGAATGGTCCCGAATGCCACGCCCCCAATTCGAAATCTCCCGAACTGGACGCCTCCAATTTGAAAGCTTCGAGCTTGGACGCCCTCGATTTCATCGTTTTCAACCTGAACGCTTCCAACTCAACCACTTTCAACTCGAACAGTCACGAATTAATCGCGCCGCGATAAATCATTTCCAGAGCAGCTCCGCATCTGAAACGCGTCAACGCCTAATCGGCCCCGTCCACTCCGTGTCCAGCTGTATTAAAATTCAAAACGCTACGAGCGACACGGGCTCGCCAGGGCGGAAGAATCTGTCTGGTCTCGTTTCGCGTGTGACTGAAAGGGGTGCGTGGCCCATCAGATGCGACAGCTTCACTGCTTGCAACTTTGTCGTTCGTGCGTACGACTACCGATAACTTTCTCTCTCTCTCTCTCTCTGGGCTTCGTTACCGCGCAGCGGTGCATGATTGTGAGCAATAATTTTATGAATTTATAGCTTTCCATGTGTGTCGCCGACGGCATTCGCGGTGGTTTTCCGGATTTCGTTAATTAAGACGTCTCGTACGACAAAATGTCGTGGTTCAATCGCGGCCTCCTTAATTGTTCGAGTGCGTTAATGAGCTACGTTTTAATATCCGTCGTCTAGCTTAGAGGCAGATGTGAACAACGTTGACAGAAATAATACGATCATTGCAATTGACGTTCTTCTCACTAGAGAGCTAATTAACTAATAATTTCTTCATTTCGAGAAATTTCTGTACAGTAGCTTTTACTCATTCCTTTAGATACAGAAATGTAATGAAGTGTATACACGGTGTTCCGTGCGAATCAGACGGATTCACGATCAATCATCCCGTCGAAAATCCGTCGCGGAAAGAAAGAAACGTCTGGCGTAAATATCGAAATGATAAGATGTATGGTCCGCCTGATGGGTTTCATGACTGGCCGTAATTAATTGTGAACACCGTAGGGGTAAGCTCCCGAAACTGACACTCGCGATACAACGAGATCTCACCGGCTGGAAACTAATTTTAAATTCAACCATGTTAAATATTTTTTAAAATAAATGTACCGTATCTAACGTAGGAGGAGATTGTTTAAACATCCCAGGAAAATCACACAGAAGGAATTTGAGCATCGTGAAGCGAGTAGGCATAGAAACGGAGCTATTGTAATATAAAGATAAGGGTTATAACAAGAATGATAGAATGTATACGAAGGCGTCATCGGAGGAATGATTCGGGGGGAATGGCGAGGAAGGGTTGATGCGGAGATCCATGGCCAGTGTCTCGGCAAGTGTCGACGCCAAGGTAAGAGCAAATGCTGACGATACGTAAGGCGCAAAAGGGGGTGGTATCTAAGGGAGGAAAGGAGCACGCGATCAATACGGGAAGGACTAGCGGTGCCAGACCAAGGCGAGCCCCGTCGACCGTCAACCTAACCTCCTCATATCATCCCATCCCATCCCATGCACTCACCTAACCTACACTTACCTTCGACTCAGCCCGTGTCTCACTGACTCACTACACTTTGCCGATCGCCTCGTTTTCCCTTGCGCCTGGCATCCGGTTATCAGTCTTAACCGCCGTTACGCTATGAAGGAACGCAATCACCGGCTAGAAATTATTGTTTCGATGCCACCCACAGGTTGGCGAAGGGGTTGAACGTTGCTTTAAAATAATCCGTTTGTCATTTCGATAATGAGTCACTTAGGGAGGATTCTTCGAGGACTGGTTGTCAGCTAGACTTTGAAAGGGAAATTGCTTTGAATCGTTACAGGGTGATTCTTTGAAAGAGTTACTGTACTTTAACATACAATTTTATAAATAAGTTTCATGAAGAGGGTTGTTTATTTTTGGAAACAATTTCTCCTTGGATAGAGGCTATTGGAAATTCTTTTGAATGATTTAGATGATATCAAACTTCTGTGTGTACAGGGTTATTAAAAAAATAATTGAAACCACCTGTATCCCATTAACAAATTCTCCATCGGTTAGCATATACGTATATCTCTTGCTACTATCTATCAATACTAACCATCAGATCACAATTGCAATTATTTTTCAACAGTACCTCCGAATCACTCCGTATAATTAACAGTTACCGATCGAAATCTCGCGATTTAAAACTGAAATTACTTCGCTCCATGAAACTTCTCCACCTCATTTGCAACATATTTGCCATACCATTGGACAAGACACGATGTCGATGCAAGTTAAGCCCATTAACGAGGTAACATCCGGCGTTTTCGCGTCACCGAAGCAACGCAGTCGATACGAAAATAAAAGTTCATTTAATCGTCGACAGGCTGCCGCTTCTTTGCTCTCCTTTTTCTTCACCAAGCTTCGACACCTGCCCCTGTCGAATCACTCGCCTCCTTTTCTGAGCGACGTTTTTCGATCGCAACTGCAGATTGTCCGCCTATCTTGTTTGATTAATCTCGATATACCACTGGTCGAACGGTTCCCGTAAAACGGGGCGCGATTATCAACAATTTGCAGCTATTTGTAGGTATATTTTAGGTTTCAATTCGAATGCTTCCGAATTGAACGCCTGAGAAGTTCAACGCGCCGAATTCAACGTCCTTAACTCGAAGTTCTCGAATGCCATGGCCCCTAATTCGACAATTTCCGAATTTAACGCCCTTAAATTTGAAACCTTCCGGATGCCACGCCCCCGAAGTCGAAAGCTCTCAAATTCCACGCCCTCTGTTCGGATATTTTCAAAGTCCACGCCCCCAAATTGAAAAACTCCGAATGTAACTTCTAAGGAGATACTAAAATTGCAAAGTAATCGAACGCGGTTATATTTCACCGATCGTTTACCAGGCAAATCACGATTTGAAAGTGTTTATGCGAGTGTGTTCGACCTAGTATCTAAGTCAGCTCCACGCGAACAGCTCACCGTCGACTTGAGCAGCAGATCCAAGCTCTTACTTGTTGCTGATGCTTGCATGTCTGCCCCTTCTGCCTTCTAGCTGATTACTCAACTTCGTCCCGGCTGTTTTGCTGTCGTTCGACCCGAGGAATTCTTTAAAAACGAGCACCCTTCGACAACTGTTGATTTCCAGTCTACAAGCAACGATACTCGATCGTTCCTCTTTCTCTCAGTAATAGCGTTACTCAACGTTGCGTCGGATGGATTTGTGGCGCCATGGTGTACAACAAACATGCTTTATTTATTTAGTTAGATCTGGTTAAGCCTGAGAAACTGCAACTGTTACATAAAGCCGCGGTATATTTCTTACGTAATGTATTAACTACCGAGTTATTCCGGTCCTGTGGGAGTATAAAATCGAGTTCTACGTGACCTCGATACGACTAACGCCTTCTTCGAGACCGAACTCCTCCCACAGCATTCTAATTCGACATTCTCAAATTTGAAGCTCGCGTAATGGAACGCCTTCGAATGGAAAGCCACCGAACTTATACTTCTCTGAAATTGAAATCTATGAAAATGAAAGCTCCGAAAATTTGACGTTTTCAAATTCCCAGCATTTAAAAGTGAAAGTCTCCTAATCGAAAGCGCCCAGAAGGGAACGCCTCCAACTTTGAAGTTCTTAGAATTGAACGCCCTCGGAATTGAACGCGCCTAAATCGAAAAATTCGAAAATTCGACGCGCACCAAAAGAAACTGAAGGGAACTCGAATAGAGCGCCACCATTGGAAGGATCTGCGAGATGTGGGCGGCAATCGGGTGTGCACGGTACGAGGCAAACACCGAGAGCGGCAGCAGGAAGAAAAATAGCTCGGTTATGATTACGGGTTACCGGTGGCGGGGGTTGTTCCTGACCACGACCCTCTTTTACCGCTACTGCGGTGTGGCTGGCGTATTAATGCGATACACGATAGCCTGCTGGCTATTAAATAAAAAGTATGAGAGCAAAATGGCTGCTTTCGCGGCGATACGTCACCGAGAGGCGTGATTTGTACCCGAAGCCTGGCTAAAAATCACCTCCCCGATTTTCGCCGCCGTTACGACTCGCCGAATCATGCTGAATTTTTGGCCCACGTTTTACGGATAATGCACAGGTAGCCTGTTTCGCAACGATGAATTCTTAACGAGTGCCCGCCGTGAGAATAATCGAAGATTGATCCGATCGATTCTTTCCCGAAATGTTTGATGGAGATGATAACGGAGCGAGCGTGGCGTAGCTAATCGGAAAACACCTGTTTCTTCACCGTGAAATGGGTTTATATAGAGTAGTTTTTAAGCGGACGGAAATTGTACCCGCTTAGCGTCTAAAACTGTATGATTCTACCTGATTGTGCTGCAAACCATTCTGAAATTAAACGCATAAATCTTCTCAAGTGTTCTATAAAGTGTACCAGTATACAAATAAAATATATTTTGCTTGAAATATCATTACCACATTCCAAAGAGAATTGAAGTCCCAATTCTGCATTTAAAATCCACCACGATACCTTCAATTAAACTACACAGATACACGCTTCACACTGTTCAAATCTTCATCAATTCAACAACTAAAATTCTCCATTGTACGATTGCTCGCAACTATGTAGCAGAGAAGAAAAAAGCTCATACGCGACTTCCTTTGAAACCAGACCCATTGATCGCATTAATCAGGTGTACCGATACCGGTCCAAGAGAGAACGAAATGAAAAAAAGAATCCCTTTTCCCGGGGCGCATCATTCACCGTGCACACGGTGTCAAGAAAAGTATGTTCGAGTTCTGCTAAAGGAAAGCCGAGAGAGGCGCGCTCCTCTCGACGGGGGGCGCGTATCGTGCGTTCTGCTCGGGGTGATAATTTGCAAGAGATGGCAGAAATGGATTGGCAAAGTATGTTCTTCTCGCCGATTGAAAAATCCCCGTGGCCGGGTAACCGCGCACACGCGTGTTTTATTAGTTTATCCCCGGCGATTTCAACCTGTTCCAGGACCGGGCCCCGCTGATTAATGCCGATACCAAGCCTCCTGTTCGTCCAGATAAAAACGAGAAACTTGAGACAGTCTAGTGTTATTGTTAACGAACGAGGATCGATCGACTCGGGAGCCCATTCGACACCTCTCAACTCGAAAAACATGGCGGCGAGTGGAGAACGCAACAGGCACTGTCGAGGAAGCTTTTCTTCTTTAACTTAAGATTATTCAAATTTACCAAGTGCAAATTAGACAATTTTAAGAATTTGGCTTCGAGCCAACTTGCACGTGAAATTGGCTATACCGAAGTATAATATGGCGTCGACTGGAGAACGATAAACGAAACAGTTCCTTAATTCTCCAAATTATAGAAAAGTATTGTAGACATTTTGGGACGGTTTATGGCTTGGCCTGCGCCTCTTGGCGAGTGACAAACACCAGACCCGAGTACCCATCGCTTCGGCCCAGCGATATCTTTGCCATTCGACGGGAGTCGGTTCTTAGCTTCGGTAACAGACGGACGCCGAAGAGTCCGAAATAAACTACTTTGCACGACGTCCTGATTTCAGTAAAGTTCATTAGACCACCTCCTACAGTATAGAGTTCGAAAATTTGCCTACCATCGATTTTCAATTCTGGCGAAATCAAGCTTTCAAGTGAAATCACAGAGTGGAGACGTTAGCAATTCGCCTCGAAGTAATTCTCAGGAGCGTAGAAATTTTGAAGCTGGAAGACTCTGAATTTCGCTACCATAAATCCGTCGTGGAAAAGCCAACAATGGAGCATTACAGCGATTAAATGTTCGCGTGACCCATTAAACGCGAGTATTAATAAGCGATCGTTCATTGAGATCGCTCGTAAAGATATTGGGGACCAGGCTTGTTACATTCTTGACGCGTTTAAATTCGCGAAAGGAAAAAGTTGCTAATTCTAGGAGGAGGCGGCGGAGGAGGAGGGATTCGCGTAGACGGATTTACGATTCGTCTGGTCGCGGCGAAAGTGTCGGAAAACGCGCACTAACTGTCTCGCGCTAGGAAACCCTCGGCAGAGTAATGCATCCGCGTGCCGTCGAGAAAATCGTAAGTATCCAGCGGGAAAGTATCCGTTTGCACGCTATCTCCGTGATCGCTATCTGCAAAATTGCCTGAAATATTCCGAGGGACTGGGTTTCGTTCTTCTAAATTATGCAACGATATTGTTTTTACCAGAGAGTTGCAGAAATTCACACTTATTTTCAATCCCCTCGTGAAATAATTCAGCCCTTAATTGTGTAACAGAGAGAACTTTCGAATATACTACTGGCCAAATGGTGGAGACCACTACGCATTGAATGCTAAGCAAGGAATCCTCAGAAAAAAAGTTAGGGAATAAATCTGACACGAGTCTCAATATCGGTGTAAATTGACAAGTGGTGCCAAACTTTCGGCCGGTACTGTACATTCTACTCGCGCAGATTTGGAACGACAAATGAGTAGGCTGCTGATGAAAATTTCCAGTTTGCAACTTTTTGCAAAAAGTAGCGTTAATTACAGAGGAAGAGAGGAATCTTTCGCAATAATCAAGCTCCGCAGTGTCAAAATTTTCCAACGAAAATAAGCGAAAATTGTCACAGTGACGCAATCAGGAAATTAAGCTTGACATAAAAAATAACGAAAATGTATACCTCTGCATACATCTTCAATATAGGTTCAGAAATGTATACATACATTACGAGGTCCGAAAGCTATGTCCTTCCACTGGCTCAAAACGCTA
>NW_017100152.1:70675-105481 GCF_001263275.1 Habropoda laboriosa | reverse complement strand
TTTACTGTCGGGCTTCGTAAACTTTATGAGGATCGGCAAAACGGCGTATAACGTGGGCATAGAAGGAGGTAGCAGCACACCGGCTATAGGAGGCACAGACGAGGAGGGGGAGTAGAAGGAGGAGGAGGAAGAGGAGGGGAAGAAGGGCGTAGGAGGCCGCGAGGGAAGTCCTCCTCGGAAGGACAGGTTCAAGGAACTCCACGAATTATAGAAAATACGAGGCCCTGTTGAACGGTTCGTTGCTGGCTACCCCAAAGATGCTCCATTTGCCCCTGGAGCTAATTTGACAAACTGATAACTGGTTTTTTTTATTGGTACGATGTGTATGGATACTGTGCAAGATTCAGAGACACTAATATATAAATAATCGAGAATATTTGACTTTTTTAAATTGCCTATCTTTGCAAAGAGCTACGAAATATTTTCAATTGTTTTCTTAGTCAACATTGTAGAAATATAAGCAGTACAATCTTTAGAAGGAAACCTTTCTAAATTTTCGATAATTAATCAGTCAACTAACGACAACTTCTCCTCGAACTTTTACAGAAATAGTACCTCAAAGCTAGGGCAACGGTGGGGGTATACGGTGACCTTGAACGCCGCTAGATTCGAAACGAGCAATAGCTCAGAAAAATGCACGAAATGCCAAGCAAATCCAACCTATTTCAAAACTGATAAAACTATAACGCGATCTAAACAACTTTGCAAGAGATTCTACGAGGAATAGGATCTACCAAACACTGTACGAGAAGATCCAGAAGTGGCTCAGTTCCCGTTCCTAGCTGTCAGAATGTCCCGTCCAGGGATCACCTCGCGGCACGAGCTACGTAACGCAATTAACGAGCGGCCAATTAATAACCAGCCGTTATAGATGCTGGCAGGAATCGTTCGATCGCATGGAATCGCGGGTACCCGCTTAGTACGTGCGAGCGTATCGCTTCTACCTCCCTCCCCTCTCCCTTCTATCGCTCGATTCACCCCCTCCTCTACCATTGGTATACTCGGCATGGTATCCCCACCAGAGGAGCTCACCCTTGCTCTGTTTCATCCATGTGTGTGTGTGTGTGCAGCTAAAACGCAGGAAAGGGAACGTAATAGCCTCGCATGATACACCGCCATTAATCCGTGTATATACCCTTCCATACTTTGGAGGAATAGACACCTCGTACGCCTCGGTTTCATAGCCGGTTCATCAGCCGGATATCTCTCCCCGCTCGACTCTCCTTCGCCTCTTCCTGTCTTTTCCTCTCACTCGCGATGATTTAATTTCGCCCTGTTCCCCTCCCCAAGCTGAGATCCTCCTCCTCCCCCTCTTCTGCAGCCTCCTCTTGCCTGAGACTGCAGATTTGGAGGTCTGGATGGACGTTTTTGTGGATGCAGGATTACGAAGGAGGGGATGAATTGTATCATAGTTTGCAGGGGAACCCATAATTTGGTTGTTGCAGCTGATCTTTTTAGTAAGCGCTTTTAAAGAAGCTTAAATTTCTTTTTTTACCCTTTGGCCTACTTTGAAATATTATGTTTTTATCTACACTGATGATTTAATTTTGATGTCGTCGGAACGAGATATTCCACGGGCGAGGATCTCCTGTTTGCACAGAATCCGTAATTACATGCAAAATGGCTACCCTACGGAGTACCGTCCAATTGATCCTGAAACGAGGTGATTCCAAGCCGATTTCTATCGGCGTTGAAACGCAGACGTTGCCAATTAGGCCTCGGTCCAACGTAAAGGGAAATATTAATAGTATCTCCGTGGATAGCATGTTTGATCGAACGCCAGTTGCAATCCGCTCGAATCGCGAGCCATCGTTTAACAGCACGTCATTCATCTCTCGTCTGTCCAGCCGCGTGCTCATCGATCCATCGTGAACCATGGACGAGCACATAGACGAGCAAAAACGCATCCTAATTCTAGTTTTTGTTCAATGAACTGTTGTAACCGATTACTGTTTCGACGAGCGAGTCTTTGTATGACGAATGAAACGCTGATAGCGTAATAATGGCGGGTCTAACCATATGTAGATCCTTCTTAAATGCTGAGCAAGTGATTTTAGAAATATTGTTCAATTTTGCTACTTACTTGGAGGAACATTTCGCCGTCGAGATGATGGTGGTCGTACGCAGCGAACGCGGCCAGCTCTCTCGCCCTGTAGTGGGAATCGTGGTGAGAGTTTTCTTCCTTGTCTTTGTGCATCACCACTGTAACAGAAATTCAAAAACTTACGTCAATAGACATTGCAAATTCCAAATTAACGCATAATTATCTTTATCGAAAGAAAAAGCAACCGCAGTAACCTTATCTATTAACGAAGATCCTAAGACATCTGAGAAAAATACAGATCGCACCTCTTGGTTGGTAAATTTCTTATTCGACGATTGCTCCTCGATCATTCTCGAAGGAGGAGACAATCACGAAGTAAAGAGTCGGCAAATGAAGGATTTGGCGACGATGTCGCTTAATGGCGCGATCTGGTCCCGCACGTTTTGCAATTATGGTGTGCATATTAAGCAGAGAGGGGCAGCACACCGGCAGGTGTAACAGATCGACGGCTTATTACAGGGCTTAAGAGGAAGTGTCGCTCACATCCTGTCACATATTGCCGGATCTCCTCCGCGGCCGTTCTCCATTAATCTCCTTCCGCCGTTTGATACTTTCGCCTTGCGGATCGTTCCCTTCTGTCTCTCTTTCTCTTCGCTGCCTCACCGCGGAAGGATTCGATTCGATGATGGGATTACCAAGGGGCCCCGCGATAAGGTGGACGCTTCGACGATGGAAACCGTCCGTTTCTCTCGAGCGGAAGAATTCGATTTGAGAAGATAAAGAAGGGTGCCCTGGTCCCGTCGTCCAATGTTTTATTTTAACGTTTATTTCTTCTCTGCTTGTCCCCGAATGAAAGGAGGTGAAAAATGAACCAGTCAGGATGAAGACAGCAAGGTTTAGGATGATTGCAGGTTGCGTTCGGAATGAGTCGAAGTAAGATGGATTAGTCACGAATTGTTTCGATTACTACAATAGAGTTACATCGGCTTCAATTATATTGTGAATCAGAGACAAATTATTTTTAAGTAGAGTCAGTTCTTACGTAGAGGAAGAATCAATGCGAAAGAATTTCAGAAAAATACTACTTTTGCATAATAATTGTGTTGGAGATCTTGAAAGTGGCTTACATATCCTGGGTACTAAAACAAGTTTCTTTGGCACTGTTAGATAATGTTCAGAAAAATTTCGCGCTATTTTAATCCAGAGAAATTCCATATTAACGCTAAAACTACCGACCGGGTCAAAATGACCCATTAGCGACTTTCCAAAAGTGAATTTTTATGTAAGTAAACCGTGATTGGAAAATTCGATTCATACCGATGCAAATGGAAGCATACATGTAGAATATAAATTCGGAAAGTTACAAGCGATAATACTTACCAGTATAAGAACATTCACGTTTTTTCGAAAGACGCTAATGGGTCAGTTTGACCCGGTCGGTAGTTTTAGTGTTAAACTGACTTCGGCCATTTTCGCCGTTTAGTTATCAGTACAATTGTACCTAGAACATCATAAACTCCTACATCAAGACTCCTTTTTCTATCTCATCATAACCGCTTGCCTTACGAATTTTTAAATGGCTGTGCAAATATTATTCAGAAGCACAGCTGGAATTAAAATTAATCTTCAAGGGGTTAATTTTATTACGTAGTTCAAACATAGAATCATCCCAGCGCTTCAGTTTTTTAGTTTTAGATTTTTCTTAAATTATGTAGGCGAAATATCGTTATAACGGGTATTATACTTGATAAGACGTATATTTCACTACCTGATTAAACGGTTAAAGTTAACTTAATGTCATAACAATTAAGGTGTTTTAACGTTTTTCTAACACCTTTCATGCTGGTCAATCAGCCCCATGGTCGAAGTTGGTAGACTTACAGTATGGAGTAGGTTGACTATAGATAGGAGAGACCGGGGCTAAAAATGACCGAGGTAGGTTGTTCCAATGGTTAAAACTTTAAAGTGAAAAGAGATAGGATTGTGCTTTCAATTATTTTCGCCGTGTGAGTCGATCACGGCACTCTGTCATCCATTTTAATAGTATCCGCGACAACGAATCTTGTGGTTGCAACCCCTGGCAAAAAGTTTTCGACCAAACGCAACGGTTTGAAGCTAACTAGAAACAGCAAAATTTTTTATATGTATCATACCATGGTATAAGTACAAAACTTATCCAATGTAATGAAGTAAATACAACAAAAATAATCAAGATTTTCGTTTATTATCTAATAGAAAATAGTGAACAGAGGAAATGTTGCTTGGAAACAAGTATTTGGTCGACCGAAGCTCCGGAAAAAGGTATTCGACATTATAAATTTGCGAAGAGATGAACGGGATATTTATATTACCTAATATTTTGTATACGTTTCCACGTGTACGTATAACCGCTTTTATGCGTGTCGGCATGGATTTTAGGAGATTTTCGCATTCCACTGGTGAAATTTCTTCCCATGATGATTCAATTGCTTCGCGAAGCTCATTTTTATCTTTCGGCTTCTTTGTGTGCATTAATTTTTCCCATATTGCCCATAAATTTTCTATGGGACTTAGGTCTGTACTATTAACTGGCCGTTTTATGATTTTAATATCTTTGGTCTGCAAATAATATTGCACTCCTTTGCTGCGGTGAAAACTTGCATTGTCGTGTTGAAAGTAGAAATCATTCGAATCCTCGTACCAATTTTCTATACTTGGTATTAGAAAATCTTCTGAGACATGAGTATACACTTCGGAATTAACATCAATAAAGTTGTTTTATTATAAAATATTAATTATCTTTCTCTCATATTTTAATAATAAACCGAAGATTATTTTCCACAAATTATTCATAAATTATAATGTATTTATAAGTTAATCAAATTTACACGAAACATAAAAATCGCTTTTCTAACAACAAAATTTCAATTTAAACCCTTATAGTAGCAACAAAAACTTCGAGTATTATAGAAATATAAACATAAACATGTGCCTATAGTTCTTATGTTACCTAGCCTTATAAATAAGTTATTAACTAACCTTCAGTAACGAAAAGTTAATATAAACTGATATCACCGAGATTGGGTGACCAGCTAGTCATGTAACCCCGGACGTTATTAATCAACCAGCCCTGAACGATTACTTTGACTTCAATACTCTACATAACCCTAATTTATTTATGTATAAAAAAAATACCGTTTCAATAGGTCGTCTAATAAGCAAACTTTAATATATTCCTTTATCATTTATTCCATTGTAACTATATAGAGCGTGAAAACATCAAATCTTTAAGAAAAAATATTTATTTAGGTAAATAAATGACATAGTAGAAGTGACTTGCTTCTACAATAAATTTTTCCGCGGTATAGCACAAGTCCTTGCAATGTTATTAACAATTAGTCAATCTACCCCTGTAAGCAATCAGCCCTGGTCGCCTCTACCTCCTCCTGTCAGCGTTAACACATTTCTAAAAGCCCTAATCCAATCTCGAAGCCAAAAGAATCCCACTGAATGCGTGAAATGGAACTTCTGGCTGGAGTGGAAGTGAAACGCGTTGTTCGAGGCGGACGCGCAAGGATCGTCGTTGCCCGGTGAGGTCGACACACGATTTTCGTATCATTTACACGAAGAAACCGATCGCGGCCGGATAAAATACGATATTTCAGGAGTTCCAGGCCGAGGTAAAGTGAAAGCATCGCACGCGGTGTATCACTGCTCTCCATGCCACGGTGGACCCGTGTGTACGAATAAGAACAAGACCACCTGCGAGTTCGCCTGATCGCTGGAAGGCCGGACGATGCGTTTCGAAAGTGAACAACCTCTCGTGGAGCATTTAGCGTCGAAGGGCATCGATGCGTGCATGAAAGATGTGCGACTTCGCCGACGGCCGCTCATAAAAACGCTGCACGCAATACTCCTCTGTCAAGCACGCGTTCGCCACGCGACCCTTCGGGCCACTCTTCAATGGTGACTGTCCTCCACATCGCTCTCGCGACCTCTTCTCTACAGAGAAAAGTCGGTTTCGAAGTCGATCGTGCGAGGCTTGACCGGAAAGTAAGAATGCAAATGCTATAGAAACTTTCTAGGGGACAGATGAAAGTCACTGGCACGGTCTGGACTACGAGGTGGATGATCCAAAAGTCCTGTGAAAAACTGTCCAGCAGAGTAGAGCAGAGTGGCACATTCTGATTCAAATTGAATCGATATCGCCATTTCTAAGACGTTTGCAATTTCGTAGTGATACAAGAGAGCCAGAGAGTCTACGTATACGCTAGAATAGCCACTGCACCTAAAAAGAAAATTACACAGCGACCTAGATGCAATGTATCTTTCCTTTCTGGAAAACCATTGTAACTTTGTGGCAGGTGACTCTTCGTGAGGGTCCTTAGAGAAGAATTACCGCGACTCTACTACGGTAATTTAGTTGCGAAGGGAGACAGAATCAACCCCTTCAATACAGATAACGCTATTGGACGTGAAACGCGAGGATCTTGATACGAGGATTTTTCAGGGGGTCACGTTAATCGCAGGCGACTCTATTCTTCATTGCACCAGAACAAATAACGTTACTGACTTACAATCAGATGAGTAGTTACCAATCATAGTCACGTTTCGCTGATCTCTGACTTTCTACGTACGCCGCGCACTGACAGATACAGATTTTCAGTCACAAGCTCTGAATTCAAATATGTATGTGAAAGCTCGAACACCTCAATTCTCTAATAAGCAACACACATTCATTCCAAAGACCATATCAAACGACCAGACGTTCACCGTTTCCATCGATTAGTTCCTGCGCGAATGCACGGTCGTTTGATCTTGAACGGAAGTACGGAAGAGTCATCGATCGTGGAAGCATTAGCCACGGTCATTAGCCGTGTCCTGATCCCTAATAGAGTGGGGAGATCTCGTCCAGAAGAAGAAGGCATTGAAAATCGAATTGTCGTGAGGGTAAATACAAGGATTCGCGTATCCGTTGGCCATCGTAATGGGGATCCTGTCCCAGAGGGTCGCGTGGCAACTTCAACGACCATTGCGTGCCACTATTTACTCATCCTTCCTGCACGCGGCGTTCCATCTTTAAAAAACGCTTCTCTGCCGATCTTCCTTCCTGTTACTGACCGGGGCAACCTGTTACTAGCTGGGTTCCTCCCTTCGCTTTCGCTCCTTTGATTATTTAGGCATGCTGAGTTAGCATGGAAAACGAGTCTTTCACTTGTATTCTCCGTCAAATTTCACTTAATTTTGCATTGGTCAATTCGGTGAGTAAAACTTTCGAGGGAAAAGTGTTTCTCGTTTAACCCTTTCATTGCTAACGATTACTATATTCGCCCAACAAAATTTCGCATAAACGACAACGCTTTTCAGCTTTGAAAATTTGAATATTCTAAGAGAGATCATTCCTATCGATCAATTCCCACGTTTTCTGATTTGGAAATTTTAGTGTTCTAAAAGAGATCACTCTTAGCAATCTTAGCAATCGATTTCCAGGCATCTCTGTGAATTTAAATACACTTCGACCGTATCTATTCGAGCTCTGTTAGATGCCTTGCGACAACACTATCTGTATAATTACCAATGTGACGATTAGCTCGGTCGACAATCAGTTTCAGCGAAACGATAATTGAAAAAATTGCTCGAACAGCTTTAACGGCTGCGTGGGAATAAAATTGTAGCGTTGTATACATATGTATGTCACCGGAAGAAAGGTGTCACGGAAGCCGCGCGAAACAACGCACGGAAAGAGGCTCCCGAGGAATAAAGAAAACTGTCCGCAGATACTGATCAATCCGCGAGCAACAACAATCCGAAAGAAAGAGAGAGAAAAAGTGAGAACGAGTGGATGATATAGAAGAGGCACAAAAGCGATGGGCCCGTGAGATCGCCAGGTAATAATTACGCTTCCTCCCGCAAGGTCGTGCTCGCGAGGAGGCCGACGGACCGGAAGCGACGGAATGAAAAGCTTGCAGAGGCCAATCGGAATGCTCGAACCGGAGCGATGGCGTATGCATACACCAAATGGGCCCTCCATGAAACGGGTCGAATCTGTGCGTGTGCACGCTTCGAAACGCGTGAAACACGATCTTCTGGCTGGCGAGGGAGCGAAAGTTTGCCTGTCATGCCTGTTTGCCGAACGATTTAGGCTACATTCGGGGCTGACACGTTTCCTGTAAACGGAGGTGACGGCAATTGAATTAGTTAAGCTGTTTGCAAAGCTGGGCGCGGACGTGTCCATCATCGACTGATCGTTTCATTTAGAAATTTATGAGTGAAAATGGAACTGTGACACTATGAAAATAGATTTTAGTGGATCTGTTGTTCCTTACTGCGTTATTTGTAGCAAGGAACATTTCGTTTTTCTGTCTATTTGCGAAGAATTTTAGTTAATTGTTCAGACTAATAAGCGTCAGTGTTTTAATTCACTTTTTAATTTTAGTTACGTGCAAGTGTTTTTAAACAATTTTTCTGAATAATTAATGAAATTCAATGTAATTTGTGTCTACGTATAATAATTCTGATGAATAATAAATGTGACAGATGCTACAGAGTATTTTAGTTATCCATTTGCGCCTGAGAAGAACGAAAATCATTGTTGATACAATGACAAGGAACTTCGATCTGGCAGAAGTGATGGGCGAAATTAAAAATTGCTTGGGCTACGCCCACCGTGGCGGCCACGTGGACCAAAACAATCAAGCAGCGGCACGCGTATCGTCCTCTTGATCGCCGTGGACGCTTCCTAATTGGAACCGCATCCGACAACGTCGATTCCATTAATCATCGATCGATTATACGCTCAAGGAGATAATCACTTACTTAACCATTCACTTAGTCCTACCAGAGGCCAACCTGGCTTCGCGAAACGCAACGTCATCCCGACGGGGGAATCAGAGTGGCTTGTCTGAGCCTTTATTTGGACAAAGAACATCGCTAAATATAGGTGGAACTATGGTGTCTTTATGAAAATTGCTAGCTGTGAAGGGAAACGTATAGATTTGCAAAGAAGATGCGTCACTGCGGTCTCAGATGGATTAGAAGTTGAAATCTTAGAATTTGCAATATATTGGGGTACCCAATTGGAAATGATAAGGAGGAATTTACAGATTTGCAAAGGATGTGCATCATTGAGGTCTTCTAGGTGGACTAAAGGGTGGAATTTTAGGATTGCAAGTGTATTACGGTTCCAAATTGGAAACAATGAACAAAAATGCGAATACGAAAGGCCTTCTGGACGAACTGAGATCCAGAATACCTATTTCTTTAAAATTCCAAGTTAAAAATATTGAAGGGGAATTAGCTCTACTAAGAAGACACGTTATTAAATTTCAGAAGGCTGGAACCCCTATCTTCTATGATTCTAATGTTCTCCAATCTCTAACTTAGGATCTAAAGTTCAAGCTACCTTTCTAATTTCATAATTACACTATCGAAGGTTCTCAAATTAAACGAATTTAGGCTTGAAACTTCTCCAAAGAGCCAAACCTACTCGCTCATCCTCGTCCCAAAAATCAAACATTTGCACTGACAACCACGCGTCTTAAAACAGATCACAGACTTTCCACTCGAGCAATTAAAATGTTGAAGCAGCCCGTAGATCCGCAGCAAAGATAAATAATGGCCGAAGAGCAATGGCGGAGGAACGACGGCAGCGAAAGGTCACGACACGACGGAGAGAACGTTCCGCCGCAGAGGTAATTGGTTCGCGTGGGGAGGAAGAATACGCGATAATTGACCGGGATAAGGTGGATTACGTGGTACACTCGTGGTAAAAAAGGCGACGGATCGTTGGTTTTTCAGAAAGCCGTGCAGAGGACCGATCAACGCGGAAAAAAGGAACCGGTGAACCCTCGAGCGGCATGAGTCTCGTCTGACCTGACGAAAACCACTTCGTCTCGCGCTTATCGCCCGCCAGCCATTCGTTTCCGCGACACAATCGGCGAGTGCCACCACTGACGAATGTATTAGTACGACTGACTCGCGCCTAATCTTTCATATTCGTACGCTACGGGCTGGAATCTCGAGAACTTCTGTCCCTCGTTGGCGTGCGATTCCACTTCCGCTGTCGTGTCCATGCTTGGGCTTCATGGAGAACGCTTTTAGGTGATGGATTGCTGAGTTTTTGGATGAAAATTACCACTTTCGGGAAGTTAGAAAAGAAGGTACAAGTGAATATCAGGGTTGAATTGGTCATTTTGGAAAGGTGAGAGGTCCGTTTCTCTCTTTGCTTCGTTTTTCTGCCAGGAATGGTATGGGAGAAGTAGAAGAATTAAATACGAGTGTGATTCAAGGTAATATAACGGGTGATCGATATAATCTAATTTTGGAAGCACTCTGTTTTCCACTCTTCTGAAACCCTCGATCCAAATGATAATCAAATTTCAGTACCTCAGTATTGGTACCAATGGTAGCCAATTTCACGAGCTACCCATCCATTGGGAAATGATCGAAATTGAAGGGTGATTTGTGAGCGTAGATTCGTATGGTTTCCAGGATTCGAGAAGGGACAGACGAAAGAAGCACAAAGGCGGCCCAAGTAATTGCCCTTATGCTTTATAAAATCTGCGATCAGCAACGCGAACGCATGTACGATCGCTCGTTACGACCAGCTAATAATCTCTCTTCACGGCTATTATCGTCGTGATAGAGGGTAGACCGCGAATTAAACTTCGTTTCCTCCAATTTTGCTTCTCCATCCGTTCGTCCACCAACGAAAACTTCCCTTTCCTTTCTTTTTCTACCTCCTCCTCACCGTGGCCACGCCGCGATTTTCGCTCCGGTAACGCGCGCGCGAAAAAATCGGGATCGCGGCCTAATTATTTCCCCGAACAACGAGCTCGCCTTGATTCGCGTGAATCGTCAAAGACCACCGCGCTGCACTGGCCACATAATCAGCTACCAGAAATCTAAACGACCTTTCCTCAGAATCAATTATCGTCATCTTATTAATTATCGGGGCTATTTACGATTTTGAGGAAAGATTGCTCAATCGTGAGTGAAGTATCGTGGAGTATCAAGCTATACGTATTCGGCGAAGCTACTTCTTTCGTTGTAGAGGTATAATGATCAAGAATGAGGGAAGCAGCGTGAGATACTCAGGGTTTTGATACAGGTCTAACTGTGAGGTGGTGTAATGGAAAGGTACTGGTAGGGCAATTAAATCGAACTTCAAATGTATTCAAATTGTGCTTGATGTGAATATGCTCCTTAGACGATCTCATATTCTACTGCAAAATCTCTACATTACGTGCTTCTCTCAAGATTCTATCTTAACAGATTGTTAGCCATTTCCTATCGTAGCTTCATTTCTATAAATTCTCCTTATATTTGCATATTTCATGTTATCAATTTTTAATGCAGAGGGTTTTCAGAATTTTCTTAGACATTTCTTAAAAGGCACTAAGACTCTGAGAAACTTGAAAGTTCAAACTCCCGTCCTTCTCCTGCACAGAGGTATCGAAAGTTTCACCCGAATGTAAGGGGTGGTACTCGCGACACCAACGTCACCCCGAAACGAAAATATAAATTTCCACATACGTATGGTTTATTAGAGTTCCTGTCTAAGGATAACAGTGCAGCCGGGCAGAGGGTCCGTTTCGTTGCGTAATGAGAGATTTTATCGCGGTTACAGGGATAGGGCGGGGCAACCGCACTCATGCATTATCACCCCACTTCTGTCTGACGGATTACTTTATACGATCACTGTACATAGAGAGAAAGAAAGAGAGAGAGAGATAGAGAGAGGGAGAGAGGTGGTGTATCGTGGCGTCGAGCACTAAAGAGCGCTTGCGAAACTACTCTCTTCCTTGCTGCTGCTGCTCGCTGCTCGTCGCCGCGATAAAAACTGTCGGCGTCTGGCTCTTGCGATATCAGATCGTCAGTGAGTGCGCGCGCGCGCGCTCCTTTCGCTCTGTTCCGCCGCCCTTTGTGCATACATATTTCGGGGGTGTGAATTCTACTATTCCGAGGCAAAGGAAATCTTTTGATATTGTACTTGAAAGTTGTACAACGTAATCTAGAAACTAATTATTTTCACTCTGCAGAAGAGCACTGATTTGTTTTGTTTTCTATTGCAACTTCAGTTTGATTGTGTGCGAAGTATTTTTAATATAATTCAATTATCGATCGATTTTAGAGCAAACGAAGATAGTATTTAGATAAAGCAAGTTATATTGTAGAATTTTGTGTGTTTCGAGTGTTCTAATTGTGGAGGGAATAATTAGTAGGTAAAATTCCATTCGATGACACAGAGGATTGACATTCGCCATGGTAACGACGGTGATAGGCCGACAACAGGACCACGTACCAGGCGCAATTACGAATGATTACACGTCGCGGGAGGAAATGTGCACGCGGCACGGCATGCGCGTGTGTCATAAACGCGACTAACGTGCCAATTTGTATCTATTGTTAATTAGCTCGCTAACAGCGAATTATCCGCGAACCGTGAATCGCGTTGCACCGTTCCCCCTCTCTTTCTCTCTTCCGTTCGAACTTTCTGTCTTATCGTGCGGCACATTTCACGGAGCGTTCACAAAAATTTGAAACATTTAAATATTCCAAAAGTTCAAAGATGCAAAGATCTATAGATCCAAAGGTCTACACAGATCCTAAGGTTCAACGATGCGAAAATCCAAAGATTCCAAAAATCTCCGTGCAACGTTTAATTTTCCCAGAGAAAAGCTTCGAAATCTACCCGAGCACGAACAAATTCTCAACTCTTCTTTTCACGAAACCCTCTTCCCCGCACTTACTTATTAGAAATTCAACCTCCCGGGAAGAAACGGCGAAATTTCCACGAAAGCGCTGGCGCAGACGAGGACGACCCTACGCGAAATCGCAGGAAAGCGGCTCTTAATGCCGATGGACTCGTGTCAAGGTGATTTCAGCCGCAATCTCGGGCCGGAAGCGCGGCGCACACAAACGCAGCCGTCTATCATCATCGTGGACGTAGTCGTCGTCATCGGTTATCGCGTGGCCTACAATGCACATTTCTTTCTCTCGACTAAATCTCCTCCACGTACCTACATACGATACACTATCACCTACCTTACTGTACGCTTGTGTTGGCTGTTTCAAGAATTCCACCTCCCTCGTAGAAACTCGAAGGGACGTTCTCCGAGGCGAACGAGCTTTTTAACCGAGCTTTAGAAGCTGCTGGTAATAATAAATGTACTAGCACCGGTCGCGAAGTAGGCCAGCGAGTGACTTACGTGTCGTAAGGTAAAACTGATAGTGAACTGCGATGAATAACGCGGTGTCAGGATGTTTTAAAAATATTTTAGAACACCGTGCTGTTCGTTCAGCCTCTAAATCCACCGCGGACTTTATGGTAATCGGTACGACGGGGAATTACTTTGTAAAAAGCTGATTATGCGCAGAGCAACGCGATGAATCTACCGAGATACCCTCCTCTCTCGGTTCGCTCGTTAAATGAGGAATATTTAACTGGCAACGACTCAACTTAAATATGAAGGAAATAAATCATAAAATCTATCGAGCTTTAAGGTGGTCCCTTTGTATCATGGGATAATAAAAATTCACGTTTCTTGACACTGATTGATAATATCAAATTTGCAAATTAAGAGTGTGAGAGAATTTTTGAAAAATATTAAAAATTGAGAAGATTACTCTCGTTCGAAGAGCAGCAATAAAAAATTGCTTCCGTTGCCCCACATATGACTAAACAAACATACAAAAATCCACCAAATTTCCTCTAATACTTCCTCCACAAAGAAATATTCCTAAAAAAATTCTCGTCGAAAAGTTTACAATCTAATAGTACCACAACTACTACTATCTCCCATCTCAATCTAAAACACACGATAGTGGCCTTGGAAGCCCTGAACTCTTTCCTGGAATCAAGATCCTGACCAAGAGGTGTCCAAACAAGAGCAAAAGTGAAAACGAAATACGAAAATTCGTGGGAGGCGAATCGAGCTCGCTTCGAAAGGCAAATCACATTATAATTAGCGCGTACAGCTGTAGATACGGGGGCAAATTGTATTAATGCATTCCGTCGTCTCTATCTAAGCGGCCATAGCACGGTGTCCGAGGGCAGCTGTCGTTGGCGAGGGCATATACTGCCCGGCGACACGACATCGTCATTTATCACCGTGCTTCTCCCGGCCTGGGCTGCTCGTGCGCCTTTTCTACATTACCTAATGAGTTTCATAACCGAATTAAATTTTTCGGCCCGTCCGGGTAAACGGGGCTGGGCATCGTTAGGCCACGGCATTAAACACCACAGGCCAAGATTAATCTGTGCCGCCATTAGCCCGCGACGCTCTACGCCGCGCCCTTTTTTCTGACTCTTTCCTAGATCCTATTTTTTTTTACATTTTTCTCTTCTATTTTTATTTTGCAGATTGCGAAAACACAGTGTAAGAACTTCTTCAGCGTTCGTTTTAGTCTTTGTTTCCTGCCTCTGGTGAGGATAATTCGTTATATCGGTGGACGAGAGATTTTGGAAGAACATTCTGCTACCTGGTTGTGATGTTGAAGAATGTTTTTAGCATTCGTTTTAACTTTTATTTCGAGGCTCTGTGAAATTGTTTCACAAAGTAATGCCATGTACGATCGATTAACAGCATTCGAGGTTCTTCCAGAGAAGCTTTTTTAATACTTCTTCCAAGTATTCCAGATGGAATGAATCTCTGTGAGTTGGTCCATTCGGTAACGATGTGCCAACACTCGAAAAACTGAGCAAACACTCGTTTGTTCGCCGCTCGATCGAGCCCAGGGGTAATGTACTTTGCTTGTCTGGTTCGCTTGCGATCCTCTTCGCTGTCGAATTGTTCGTATTCCACTTTCTCGAAATATTTTTTCAATTCTTAACATTCTTTCCCGAAAATTGAAGATTGAAAATGTACAAATTCGAAGGTTTAAGGAAGACTGCCTACGTTTCATTTTCTAAATAGAGATTCGAGGCAGCTGGTAACGAAGAAAATCATTTAGAGCGCGCGAGTAAGGGGAGTCATGGATCATTGATGGTCCGCCATGCCTGCGGGAATCCGATGAAACAGCGTTCCCCTGCTCGCGGTTCTAACTAGAATGGATCGCCATAATTTTTCAGCTAACCGAAACGTCCTGGCTCGCAAACGAGCCTGACAAAATACGGAAGGTGGGAATACATTATCCCGGCTCATTTGTATCGGTCCCCGTGTTTCCATGTTCCGTGCTCCACGACTTCATGATCGCCCCTGATGATTTGTGCTTGTCGTTCCGCCGACAGACCAACAAACCCCTCCCCTTACAACAATCCCCACCGGAAATTGCAGAAATCTCCATGAGCAGACTTCTTACTTTTTAACTATATATTCTAGATTAGGCGGTGTACATTTGAAAACTCCACCTTTCGATTTTAATATAAATAAAATTCGATTATTATACAGTTTTTAATTACCGCATACACAGTACTCAAGTATCAAAATTTTCTATCAACTACCTGTACATTATAGATTTATATTCGATTTTAAAGTAAGTCAAGTTCGATCACCCTAAATTTCTTAGAATTTTTATTTCCTAGTTGAATACCCTGAATTCTTTAATTAGTTCATAGATAGTACCGAAATATTACAATTTCAATTCAGCGCAGGCTTAGAATAATTGTAATTGGACATGTTCAAGTTTCTCTAAATCTCCAAGTCAAAATTGGCCAGTTTCGGGGGTTCCGAATTATTTGCTCACAATTTCCAAGTATTCCTCTGATTAACTCGAATTCGCTGATCCGTTTCCCAAAGGACTAAGCGCGGCGCATCGCCCCCCCGAAAACGAAGAGTCACGCCTCAAGAGAGACATTTCCTCGTCGTAGAGGCCGCTAACTGGTCGTATTATAATAATTACAGGAGAAACGCAAGCTGTTCCCCATCGAGGCGAAAGCTGGTATCCCTCCCGGCAACAACCCTCGTGTGTCCCACAGGCCGTCTGTCTGTCCTCGATCATCCGGACCGTTTCGCGATCAAACGGCGACCTACGTCATTCGCCTGATTTTATCGAATTTAATTAGCAAACGAACCGGCCAAGGCAATGACCGTGACTTCGCTCCCGCTCAATGCCGCCGCCATTAAATTTCGATTAATCCGTCTTGCGCCGCGCGCTCCCTTCCCGCCTGCGCAATTATTCCGTCCCGTTTCGAGAACGTCCGTTCGCAGAATTTCGTGTTTTCACGGTTCCCTCCCTACTCAGCGCCTCTTCCTCTCTCTCTCTTTCAGTCGCAATGTTCTTAGAGATCGTACGAAATTCATCACTCTCGACGATTTACGGCCGCGGAAGGAAGGAAATGAAAAATGATCGATCTTAGCCACGAAACAATCGATGGCAATTAATTAGGTTGGAAACGCGTGTCGACTACACGAAACTCGATCGCCTAATGATAGAGCGCGGCGTAATGTCGCGTAATGTCCACGATCGCACGCGTACGCGATCCAATGTGAAAAGAGAGCGTGCATACACGTGTAACAGCGTTCAAGCGGACTTTTTCAACGCGCGTCGCGATCCAATGTGAAAAGAGAGCGTGCATACACGTGTAACAGCGTTCAAGCGGACTTTTTCAATGCGCGTGAGAGAGAGAGAGAGTGAGCGAGAAAGAGAGGTAGATCCAACAAGCGAGTCGAGGCATCGGCTAATAGCCGCTTCGCAATTACAGATTTTATCGGCGGCGCATCTTCCTTTGCTTACCGCGCGCTTTCTCGCTCGGAAATAATACACCGTGGCAGCTTGCAATAATAAACGGAAGCGTCGTTATTTGAACTAAGAAATTAAAGCGATCGGACCAGCACAGCGTTTCGTTTATTAACATTCGACACGTACGCGCTTCGCATTCATGACAATTTCTACGGAATCGTGATACGCCCCGTATGATAGCGGATAATAACCGAAATGATCTGGCATTTGATACTGTGATCAAAGTTCAGAAAGTTGAATTAAAGGGAAAGAAGCGAGCGTTCGAAGTGGTGATCATTTCCTAATTTTTCAGTTCCTTATTAGACGCGTGATCGTACTTTCAATCTTCGCTTGCAAGAAACAAAACGAAGTATACAAGGAACAGCCACCCTACTTCATTTCCAATGTTTCTCGGCTACCAAAGAATATTTCTTTCAAGTGCAACAAGAACCTCCAAAGAACCATCAATTTCTGTCGATCGAACGAATCGATTCGCGGAATCGTCGAATGGAACGATGAAGCTTCTCCATTCGAACGGAACGGAAAGGAACAACGAGAGAATACAACGAGAATAAAAAAAAAATAGGAAAAAAATAAGGAGGAAGATCGTTGTACAGGGTGAACGAGCCGCGTGCAGCTTGATTCGATTACACAGTTCAAATGAAATTTGTAATTTAATTAGTTTCGTAGTACCACGAGGCCGGTACTTTTTGCCTTCTTTGAGAGTTCGCGTGCTCGCTCATACACGTGAGTCGAGCCGGCTGCCGAATTCAAATTAGCCCCCAGGCCGGAGCTTCGTGGCGGCAATTTTCTTTTCCCACTCTGTCATTCCTGATAAACCGTGCATTATGCCCGAACGAGGAATTTCCAGAGGCTCGTCAGATAACAGAATTAGGTGTGTATTAATCAGCAAACGACAAGGGTGCGTAACATAATTAAAAGCCGGCTGGAAATTCCTCTCAGTCCAAGTCATAGTTTTGTCTGGAATTTACATATCTGAGGGAAATCATAATTTTCTGAATGAATACAGCCCACGTCAGTAGGACAATAAAATCAGAATTTTAATGTTGAAGTAATACCATCCAAAAGTCATCGGTTTTATATCAAATGAAATTTTCTTGCTTGGAAAGTTCACCTAATTCATTCGAGCTCCATATTTCGCGATGCAAATTCGTATCTAGATGTCCAAGTGTCGGTAAAATGTGTTTCTATGCAGATGTTTCGCTGTTTAGCACGCATAAGTGCCACTCTATTGAGCAGCTGCCCGTTTCACGCGGGCCGCGATTTCTAACGAACTTCTAAATTACCGTTTTTGCGTCTGATTACGATAATATCTTGCGCGCTCGTTAGCAGGCCCGCGAAAAACGGTCTGAACGCTCGCTGATGCGTCACGAACGGAATAGAGACACGATTCTGAACGGGTCAATCCTAGGAACATTACCATCGTTGTAAATCATACATTTTACACACTGTTCCACCTTAAAATTCGTGAAAATTTCATCGCTCTAACCGTTGAACTACCTAATTGAACTAACTTTCAAATTTATAGACCAAAAAGATATAACTTTACGGGTAAAAGAAATTCTATAGTAATGAAAACGAATCTGGTACTAAAAGAACACCACTTATGCGAGCGTTGAAATCACTCGTTTCAACGTCACGCCACATCTCGCTTCGATCACCAAAAAAATTAAAATCCCCTCAAAAAATTCTACTCTTTACATTTTTTATATAACATACAACACTTGAATATTGTGCTTATTAAGTGGAAAAATTATGAAAAATTATGTAAAAGTGATAATTGAATTTTTACAGAAGCTAATGTGTTGAAGATCGTGAGTAGGGTTGAATCGAAGGTATCGTGTCGAGCATTCGAGATATCCTTATTCCAAGGCAAGCAACGTCGCCGGCTATTCGTGGTGGTTGGTGGGGTGGGTCTAGCTAGGGGGGTTGCGAGTTATCGCGGAGCTAAATCAGGCCGCAATTAGCGAGCGAAGCCGGAAGTCTGCAAACCGTGATACCACTCAAATTCAAAATTTCATTAATTAATGTGCCTCCGATGAATAATATTTCTCCCTTCTTTTTTGCTCTTGTATGTATGTACGATTTCTAGACGCGTCACGGAACATGCCTACCTGGTAACGTTTACGACGTATTCATTACTTTGTTCGCTGATATCCTGCGTGGCGACGTTTTATAATTAACGTTTCAATTCACCAAAATAACCATTCTTTTCATTTCTTCAGCGATAGTGACAAATTTTCAATTTACCATGCTCTTTCCTTAATGAACAACGAAGAGAAATGGTTTCTTCATTACATTTGAATTTGCAATTCATGAAACGCAGGATTTTTTCACCAATTGATCAAATATAACCAACTGTGAATTTTCAATTTATGCAACGCAGGATTTTTTGGCAATTTATCTAGAAATATTGGTCGAATGGGGGAAGATAGAAGGGGAAGGAGGATCGTATTGAAAAATCGAGAGGCGAGAAAGCAGGCAAGAAACACGTTTCAGGGTTCTAAGACACTGGAAACCTTTCGCGGTGGATCGCAGCATGAACGCGCGGATCTACAGCTAATCCACTTATGGTATCCGATGTCGAATACACTGTCCGGTGTTCGGTTTCACAGTAAATAACGAGGCGAGCCGGCTAATTCGCAAATCTTCCCAAAGCGCGAAATCCAATGTGAAAGGCATGATCCGCTGCTTGTGATAGAGAGAAGAAACGCGTCACAGTAACGCAGGTACTTTTAAGGGCTCGTTCGCGGATTACGCCCCGACTAATACCGCACCATACCGCGTTTTATCGCGTGTTTCCGGGCCTGTAGTTTTATTTCATAAGTATGGTACCCACAGGACATTATCGCTCGTCTATTCCACGTTATTTCGAATTTCTGAGACTTTTTCTGCTACAATTTTTTTAATCAATTCTCCATGAAAAGTTTAAAAAAGTTCGTCGATTACTGTTAGAGAAATATTTCGCGCTCCTCTATAAAATCATCCCCTGTGATGGAAAGTTAACTCTTCCCCCGCGATTTACTAATACATCTTCAGAAAACTTTATCTTTACCAGAGGACGTTTTTTCAGCAAAATTTCTACTCTTTTAAAAAATCATCCCCCAACTCTTCTTCATCCCCGAGCTTTACTCGCGAAGAAATTTCACCGATACCTAACATCTTCAAATTTTCTTCACGATTTTTCGATAATCGTTTAGTATGCGGTCTTTTAATTAAAAGGGTTAAAGATCGGTGGATAAGTGAAGTTGAAGGCGTCAGGGTGGTCCGAAATCGAGGAGCGCGATGTTACCTTACACCTTGGCAGCGCGCCGGATATATACGCGCCACCAATACGCATCAACTGCGCGACACGGCATCGTAAATACGGACCCAAAGACATAGGGGCTCGTTATTATGATGCTAATGAGCGGTCCGCCCGCTGGAATCCGCTTGGAACAGTCCATGGTTGAGATTCACGAGCCTAGAGGTGACGCGGCGCGGCGCGATAACGCGCCCCGTGAATCCTCCACGAACCCTGTATAGCTTCCAGAATGAAGCTGCTCCTACTGAGATAGTGAAAATCCTTCTGTTTTCCTAAGAAAAAACTTGAAATCACGATTTTTTCTATTTTCGTGATACTTGTATAGTAAAATTCTATTTACGCGTCATTCGTATGAAATTAGTATAGGTGAGCGTAAGTAAGAAAAGTATAAAGTATCATCGCGTCCCTCTGCAGACCACCCTGAAGTAATTTCAGCCGGTGCTCTTCGCCATCACCTGTCTCGAGCTATGAATGGCCAACAGAAACGCGATTACATACTTCGAGGCTGATTTTAATTAGTATTTCTTACTGCTACTTCTTCAGTCAGATGCAAATGGTAGAAGTACAGAGTAAAGCAACCCCCATTTTCCTTATCATCAAGTGGGAAATAATAAATCAAAATTCTGCCTTCGGTAAATCTCTCCGAAAGGGAAAACGTATTTAGAACTGTTCAGTTAATGGCAATTTCGTTCACCTTAAGAATTTTCTTTTACATCACTCCGTTAATATTCATGATCGAAGTCTTCCCAAATTTTGTTGAGCACGTAAATGGAAAATAATTCATCCCCAAAACCTTGAATATTTTCTTCGAACGAACTTGGAATTATTCGACCACGATTCACGATAACCGTGATATTGGAAAATGAATAACAGGGAAGGATGAGGCATAGAAAGAGAGGAAATCTGCATAATGACGAGCTCTGAAAGCGTTGCCTCAATTTATTTCAAACGATTGCCATGCAACTGGACGAGAATTCAATGTGGCCGTTTTACGAGTCGGTTGATTGATCCCTTCGCGGCCGATATCGACTGTTATCGACCGAATTCAGCGCGGTGGTCGCGATGTTTCTTTAACTACGCGCCGATTGCGGACTTTCCGGGCGTCTCTTCCAAGAACACGCCAGTTCTTGTTTGTACATCGGAAAATCGATCGTTCCTCCTCACTGAATAATTGTAGCTTTTTCAATTTAAGCCGAGCTCATTTTCAAGTAGAATTAACATTTATATAATATTAGTAAATTGACATTCTAGTCCTTGAAGCTTACAGCGAATGGGGTTTAATTATAAAGAACAAAATTAAGTCTCATCTCGGAATAAATTCGAATAATTTCAAATAATTCGAAGAATTCGGATAATTCGAAGTGTTTGAATTTCGAGTTGTGCCGAATGTTTCGAATATTCGAAGCTGGAATTTGAATTCTACTGAATATTCGAATATTCGAATACGCGGAATATTTGGATTTTCGTAACACTCCTAATACATAGGATACCTAAATGGGCTAAATAAGGTTTTGCTCTGTCACTAGTCGTACGTCGACATCGACGTGGGACTCGATCTCCGCGTGTAGAGAGCAGCTTTGATAATTCCAGCCAGGACAGGCTGGCGCACGCGCCTCCGGCCGGAAGTACTTAAATCCATCATGGCGTCCACCGGAAACCGCCTGAGTCACTCGCGTAATCGTACCTCCTCCCGATGTATCGATTTTCCTGGACGCTTCTGCGAGGCCTGCTTCGGCCGACTTCTCCTTTATCTCGACTCTTTCCGTCCCGCTTATTTCCCAACATGAAAACTCACCTTTACGCACAAGTACAATCCCATCCATTTCTCTCCCGTTCGTATCTTAAAAAATTTGTTCATGATGAATCACTCACATTCTGTACAAAATTCTGTTGGAATTCTTCGAAACATCGAAAGTAAAAAAGTGTGCAATTACAAAACACTTGTTTTCAAAGAAATATTAAACAATGTATTTAAAATTTTTCAAGCACCAATCGGCCATTTTGGAAAAAAAAATTCTCCAAAATTCGCAAGACTTCGAAAGCAGAAGGAATAAGAGGACTATGCAAAAGATTCTCGAGAAAAGACTCGCGAAACACTTGCTGCCGAGGAAAGTATTTACATTTAAGTACCGAGTACCGTGTGGTTGCTTTATTATAAGTGATACAAGGCACGAAAGGCTGACCAATCGCTGTAGACGTTAGTTTTTTAATCGAAGCACGGCCATATTTTGGACGAATCCACCCATCTTCTGTGAAGTGAAACAGCAAAACAGAGAACAAGTTCTTGGAATCTTGTGCTCTGCCTCTCTTTCGACCAATACGATTTAATTGCTCAGTTCGGTTCGCTTATCAGAATTTTCGTGGAATCTCGGTCGTCCCACTTATTCAGCGACCGATCGTATCGTGTAATTTCGGAGCAGTGTAATTGCACACGGGACGCGTGTGCGCCGACTGTTGATTTATCACGGAACGTTTCGTTACATGTTTCAACTAGCTTCTCGACTATTCGCCTCTTTAAAAACGATTCAAAAAAACACCGAAAGTACATTTTTACCTCGAGTTACATTTACTACAGAACACTGTTCATTTTCCCAAACAATGTCAACGTTCATTTCTCCAAAATGCAAATTGCTTCGACACAGCTTGACGCATTAATCAAAGAGATTGCACAATGTTAGTGTGACTATTACAGACGTAATTTGCATTGGATAGTGTGTATCCGAGGATAATTTTCCAAGAATTCTGCGAATTTACTAACTACAAGGTAAAGTGGTCTTAGAACGAGGATTGGCCACGATTCCCGATCAGCAACGACGATTAATCATTAAAAGCGAGGGAAAGTAAGGAAGGTAAGAGAGCAAGAAGAGGGATAGAAGGAACACGCCCTGGTTGGTTTATCGTTCGAGCAGTAGAAGGAAGAAGAAGGTACCAGGGTGGTCGTTTCAGGCCACCGGGAGATCGATAAAGTCTGCCACCGAGAAGGTTCACCGCAACCCTCCTCGCAGGTTAACTCTGCCAGTCAATTGTTCTCTAATCGTAAACTTCTGAAATGGCTCTCGTCCCTTGAAAATCGATCTGGTTTACGCCAGTGTTATAAAGCGGCCGAGGCTTATCATTTTCCACTCTTCTATTCACGATTCTTCCGATTCTTTGATCGTTTACTCGCCTCTTTCATCAGTGATTCCTTTAATTTTCTGCTTGAGGGTGTTAGAGTGAACTCTGCTGAGCAATCTTGACGTTTCAAGTATAAGTTACAGAATGAGAGATCAGCGAATGAGTGTGAATGCATAAAGGAGTGTGTAATTAAGAGAGGTTACTAGGAAAATGCTTTTTTTATTATTAGAGGAAGAAGGGGTGAGCCTCAGGGGGCTGGTCCTACCTGCAGCCATTCCGTTTCTAGGTCAAAGGACTGACTGCATTTATGGAGCTTCGTTCGCGCTTTATCGTCGTCCATTAAGTCGCAAATGGACCATGAAACCGCGTAGGCTGGATTGTGTGACCATTACCAAAACTACTTCGTTTCTTTCATACCTAGAAATATGCTATTAAGTCTGAGAAAATGATCCAAGTCGAACTCTGTTGGATGTAATGAGGAGTATTTAGACTTGATAGAACATTTACCATTAGAATTGACCAACTTAGTAGCAAACTAAACCGTGCTATCTAAAGTAGTCTATCTATATTTTATCAGGAAAAAAAAAATAGTATCAGTACTACTAGTTAAAAATTGAAAAAATTGCATTTGCAGTGAATTTAACAAACCATACTATCTGTATTTCATCACAGAAAAAAAATAGTGTTGGTATAACTAACGAAAAATTGGAAAAATTCCATTTCCAACGAATCCTTAGATGTAGCAACGCGCGTTTTTATTTTGTTTTCTATTCATTGATACACTTGATAGAATTTCTACCATTAACAACGACCAAATTAGATTCTGAAAAGAGCTGCATACGTTCATTTAGAAGCAAATTCAAATAGCCTATCTACGTATATCGGTACAAGAAATGAAAAATTCTATTTGCAATGAATCACTAGATTATCTGACAAAAATTTTCCCACAAGAATCACCTCTAATGGAGCTTTCCACTGGTCAGTGAATTGCGGGAAAGCAGAACGATGAAATCAGCTGAGCATGCACCGCGGCACGTGGCAGGCATCTACGGAAAGGGGAATTCCCAAGAAATATAGACCCAACGACAGGGGTCGCCAGTCGGCATTTTTAACCAACCTGGCCGGCACGATGAGATCTATAAATCGTTCCGCGGGATCAAGCCTGGCTCTGCCTTGCCTACGGATCAATCGTGGCCCCTCGATTGATATTAATGACACCTTTTAACCCCTTGCCCGGCTACCGAGACGCCCGACGAATATCGAGAATCGTTCAGACCGGCGAGTAACCGTAACCGGTCGACATAAATCTTCGTATTCGATGTCGAACCTTTCACAGACAGCCCTTACCCTTCAAACTTTTAAATTATAATAAAGTATGAAATAGTTCGAATGTAGCCTGGGACTTTAGCTTATAACATTTCCAATTTGTTTCCACCGTTAAATAACTTGCAATTTTTATACTATTCTATTGTAACGAATAATGTTAGTAATTTGTTAGAATATTTATTTATATCAGTGCAATAATTACGATACACTAGTTCCAACATCTTCAAATTCTGTTCGCTTCCAAAGAATGATAATAAAAAATTCTACTTGCACAATTTGTAATTTATTGTAAAAGTAATGCGAAAAATTCACACGTTTATAGTGTTACCAAAATGTTAACAAGATGAAATACACGAAAATTCGGGCAAAGAGGGAGTAAAACGGTATGGGACAACAACACGCCAATCAGCATTAGCAGAAATGTATTCATGCCACGAATCATTTAATGGCCCTAATGAAATGCGCTGGTAATTACAGAGTGTACCGGGAGTCATTCATATTGCATGAGAGGTCCCGGGCAGCGCGAGCTGATGCATGCGCCGCTCTGTCGCTACATTGAAACACATGTTGCGAATTTCTAATGGCGCCACCGCTGATGTCAACTCGTTCCTCCTTCGTTTTCTCCTAACGCGGCGCACGCTACCGGCCGGATATTCTTCATCTGTTCGTTGCTCGTGCCCTTTCTCGCTACCCCTATCTCTTTCTCCGTTAACTTGCCATATTTTTAAACAGTAAACGCTAAATTTTCAATGTTTCGAAACTTTCTTCCATTGGAAACCCACCAAAGTGCCCCAAAACTGATCTCTTCCATTCTGGATTCTTCATGAAACACATTAAGGACCGCTCACGAGTTTTCTCGTGCTGCGCGCCCCGTCTGTTACGGACGGATCACGAGACAAACCCGTGTTTTCTACACGTTGTCTTTAGATGTCAATTACTTTGATACATTGTATCTACTTTGTCCATTTAAGTGTTTACATCAATAGTCAATGTATTAACCGTTTTCGTCTCATCCACACCGAAGAGATCAATCCCATTGGTGGAAACCGTACAGGTCAAGCTATGAAAGACTGTATAAATGCACGAACCCGAAATAAAAACAGCTTAGTCTCAGAGAAAATTCGACACGTTGCATTGCATTTTGGTGATTCGAATAGTCTTCGTCTTCGAAGCGAATCAAGATATATATGTAAATTTTGTATGGTTCCTCTTCATAGAGAAAAATCTTTCACGCAATATCATACTTTAAAAAAGTACTAGAAACTTTGGTAAAATTGATTTTTAAATAAAATTTTATGATAATTATTAAAAACCAATTTTTTTTAATAATTGCCTAAAATACATCCTATTTTACAATTTCTAAAAATTTCGTAAAAATTTATTTTTTAAGTAAAAAAGTTATGATAATTATTAAAGAACGTAAGTTTTTTTCAATAATACCTAAGATGCATCCTATTTTACAATTTCTGAAAGTTTCGCAAAAATTGCTTCGTAAATAAAAAAGTAATGAGTTAAGCATTTGACACAATATTCAAATATGGAATTGTTTGTGAGTAAATAGAAAGAAGGGAATTTAGTGTATTAATAGAAAATGAGTCATTTTTTTTATACCATTCCAAAGATATTCTAAATCCACCCTGTGTATACCAAATTGGCACTATAAATGGTGACTACGTTTCATGTGACAATAGCATTGTTAATCCAACCAATAATAAAATAATCAATCTTGCGTCCTATCATTTGAACCGAGTCATTAGCCAGAAGTCAGTATGAGCCGATTAATTCAAAATGCTTTTATTCCAGCCACTTTGTCCTTGTCTGTGGTCGCGTACCTGGCACGTGTGCCTTTCTGGAATCGTAACAACGTCCCCCACGGCCCCAGTACCTACGGGATACCGCCCTTTTCGTATAATTGCTTTGTTTATCGTCCCCAATCAGAGCGCCGCTATTAGCATATAGGCGAACCCCGCGTTCTCCTCCGTTCCCCCTTTTTTTCCCTTTCCTTTCTTTTTTTCTCGTTCCTCCACCTTATGTACGTTTCAGACACTGTGTTTTGATTGTTTAGGACTCACCTGAGTTTCTTAACCTTTCGTCCAATACTGTTCTTCTATGTCCACATTGAGGAACTTTAAAGTTGCAATTGCACCTTTATGATTACAAAAAATTAAAGATTGCAATTTTCTGAGATAAAGGATGGTTGAAAAGTTATGTCGTACACCACGAAAAAGGAAAATAGCGAAATTCTCACCCTCACTCCACTTCATTTTTTCTGTTCTGAATTTAAACTTTCATAGCAGGGCGATTTTCGTCACCTTCGCCTGTTCCTCTCTTTTTCAACGCTTCTGTACCGACTCCTAGGATTCTGCGGCATCTCAGGAATCAAGTTCTCGCGGTGATGCATATTTATGAGTTCAACTCGATACTCATGAATCATTTCTCTAAGTCGCTGAATAATTAATTTTTCTAAACGATCTTCTACTTCTATCTTTTCTTCGTTCATTAAAACTTCGTTTCCAGGTAAACTGCAATCTCTTGAAACACTTTTTCATTCATGGAAATATGAAAGGATGATGGATTATTTTTTCTTTTCTCTCTCTCTCTCTCTTCATTCCTTCGTAAACCTTTGATCACGAATTCAAAGATCGACGACCAGGTGTGTGAAGTAAGATGTTGTGCATCGTAGGCGGCAAAAGAGTCAGAATACCTGGATGTGATTCAGCAAGAAAAGCCGAACACAAGGTGTGACGAACGAAAATGACACGGTGAGCTGGTTATCACGACAGGGCGAGGCGCGATTAACGCCGCTTTTATTCCCGCAGCTGCGTTACCGACCCCGAACACCTCTAATCGAACTTAAATTGGCCAGGTGATGCGGATCAATGTAGAAAACGAGCTTGAAAAAATCATCTTCGCCCCGTTTTAACGTCCAATTTGACGTCTTTCACCTTCGATTAGTCATTTTCGAATATGTTTGTAAAAATAATAAAATATGCATTTGTGCAACTATAATTATAAAACGAAACACCTCTAGTGACAACAACGATCACTAGGTACACGAATCACTGAAATATTCAAAATACTGTATTGACACAAAAATCGATGATAAAAAATTAAGTACCTGCACTAAAAATCCCCCGAGTTTCTAATTTCCAAATCCAAGATATACAGGGTGTACCAAAATATGTGGATATAACTTTAGTGATGGATTCAGCATACAGAAATAATACAAACAAGATAGCTACAACCCCAAAATTGCATATAAACAATGAAACGAAGAGCTCAATATGTTAAAAAAGTTACGGAAATGTAGCAAATGCTGTAACTCAGATACAGTCAGATAAGAGTTTCTCTACTATTTTTGCATGCTGAATCCATCCCCAAAAATTATGCCCACATATTATGTTACACCCTGTACATAATGGTCCTCGAAGCGAACAAACTGGGCCAGTCCAATCCGTCAATCCTCCTCCAATCCCCCATCTCCATCGAAGTACGTTCTCGAAGCGCGTCTACGAGCAAGTGGCCTGCCACTTTCCACCTCGTGGCGCCCAGGAAACGAACGAACTGGCTTTTTTCGTGCAGCAAGCCACGGCCAGGAAGACGGAGAGACAATGTAAAACGCAGAAAGAGAGAGAGAGAGAGAGGGAGAGAAACGAAGAGGAAGAGTAGAATCGTCGAGTACGCTGTCTCGTTTCTCGTCTCCCGTAAGAACCCTTTCATTAAAGGCTGCGCCTCAAGTGAAACGGGGCCTCTGGTGGAATTATCACGGTGAACGGGGATGGGTGGGAGGGGCGGGGAGGGGAGATCTGCGAAATGAAAGAGGGCACCGGCGGGATTACGTGATTCGTGGCGGCGATTCGCCATCAGTGTCAGTCTAATGAAGGCCTCTAGGTAACACGAGGCCCAGGCCACGGCGGGACGCCGGCGACCGTGATCGTCTTTCAGGCCACGCACCCCTCCGGGATCCAGGGGACCGGGAATCGCCGTGAAACGACCTGTACGATTTCTCGCCGCGAGAAGAATGGCGCTGTCAAAGGCGGCCGCGATTAGGAATACGCCGATTACGACGGATCGACAGTGCTCCTCTTTTGTTCGCTTCACTTTCGAGAGTCCGAGGCTGTGTGCGGTGGGAGAAACGGAACGATTGCGGTCTGTTCTGGATTGTAATTTAACGTTTCGGGAAATCCTGTGTAGCTTGGTATTGAAGTATTTTTCGGGTGGGTATTTATTTTCGGATGTGTAGGTTTGAACTTTTTCGCGGTTGAGCGATCTAAAATACTGTTGAGTTTGATAGTGTGCCCTCTGGATCGTGAAATTTCTACTCTTAGCAATTTGTTGGAGGGAGAATCTTGCACATCTTAGTATTAAGATTTCAAAAGTAACAATTTTTAGGCGAAGGGAACGCAACTTTCTTATGTTAAGAATTTGAAGACTGAAATTGGACTTGCGGAATTTTAAAGGAGAGTCACTGTTGATTTCGATAGTGTGCCACGTAAATGGTGAGATTGACTCTTAGTAATTTGTTGGAGGGAGGATTCTACATATGTTGGTATTCAGATTTCGAAAGTGTGAATTTTTGGACAAAAGGAATCGTAACTTCAAGGCACGAGCCAAGTATTTAAAAATTCTCAAAGCAATATTTCATGCTATAGTGACGTGGTATCAGCAGCAATGTGCTCGGAAGATCGAATGTAAGTACTCTCTTCTCAATTATCCCGCAGCAGGCAATGATCGAATGGGCGGGAACAAGATGATATTTCGCCGGAAAACTACATCAGCATCATCTACTGGCCACGTGGATACGTACACGCTAGTCTAACGCAGCTGTGCTCTTTCAACTATCGAGGAAAGAGCACATAATTCCTCCATGTCCTCCCTCTTCTCCCGTCAGATACCGTGAGATACGCCAGGTGCTTCTTATGGAGGCGGCGGCCCAGGTAGATGATAGATTTATTGTGAATCATTTTACACGCCTATTGCCGGAATCCAGTGGGAACGCGAAAGAAATATTATCGACGTTAACTCTCGAAAAAGCGACAGCGAGGGAGAGCACAAAGAGAGGAGAGGACTGAAACGCGATATCGTGTCGCCTTAACCCGTTTTTCAGGCTTTCCTCTCACGAGGCACCGATCGTTTCGTCGCGGATTCCCTCGTTCACGGATCATCGTAAAATAATCTTCGTTAAGTAAGTAAGTACTTCGTATCTCGACGATTTTTCACGATTCTTCCTTACCGGTTTTATGTTAGTCGAAACGGCACCGCTTACGCGGGCATTGAAGTCTCTGATCGAATATTCATTAGAGGTATACTTAAAAAGTCGTATCTCGAAAATTCGAAAAATTTATTCCGTGATTTCTAGATGACACGAAAGCTTGAAGTGTTGGGAATATGCTGTGAAAATTTCAGATCGGTACCTGGAAAGTTGATAAAGTTACGTAGATTTGAGGTAAAGTAGTCCGAATGCCTTTTGTTTTAAACAGATTTACACGTATAGTGGATATCATGTTTCGAGAACGAATCGATGGATTCGTTTGAAATTTTTTCAGGATACTCTTAGAAGCTTCGTACAGACCTTGATGGACTCACTTTTCAAAATTAAATCGTTCTTTTATTATAATTAAAAAGAAGGAGCGATATTAAGGCGAACCTTATTCGTTCAAATTGCTATATCTCCTCTGCTCGTTAATATATTCCAACAAATTTTTATCAACATCTACTCGATAAACATATGTTTCAATACAAATAACTTGGATCCAATTTTCACCTACAGTTGCTCCAAAAAAGTTCCCTAATCGTGCACAACCCTTAAACTCCAAATTCGTCGAACTGAAAGCTCCATAAAACCCCTTTCCCTCTACAACATACTCAATCGACCATCCATCGAATTCCCCAGAGGCATCCACGGTACCCTAACCGATCAGATTAATCCAAGAAACCAGCGTCTCTCGCTAAACGAGCGCACACAGTAGAAAGAGAGATTGCGAGGATCCTCTCGCCAGGAGCAACGAAGCGTCGAGCAGCAGGCTGCCAGAGGAGGTCGTCGGTACCGTGCAAAGGAAGAGGAGACAGAAGCGTAGGCGACGTTCCGAGCGAGCCGACAGGCGGATCTTCCGGGCGAGTGAGCGTGATCGCGAGAGCCGCGAGCTAGCAGTACGCGGCGATCGATCTACACGAGGTCGAGGCCGATCAACGGGGGCCCGCTTTCCCACGAACTCGCCAGAGCCATCGAACGAGAAGAATCACCCGGTAAGCGACGAACAAGAAGGACGAAAGAATCGGGAGACGTTGCGGTAGGAGCCGAATTCCAGAAAATCTGCCTCTTCTTATAAAAAGAAAAAGCAAGAGAGAGAAAGACAGAAAGAAAGAGAGTAAGTAGAGGAGAGTGAGGACAGAGGATAAAAGAAGGTAAAAGAAGACAGGCGTGTGTCTCGAGTGTCGGCTCGAAAAGAGGAGAGAGGGGGAAAGAGAGACGAGTGGCTCTGGCGAAAAGTGACATGGCGTGGCGGTGCGACGTGTGCATGCATACACACGTGGTGCCCCCGTTGTAGGAGCGTTTTTCGCTTTGGGATCTGTTGGTTCCACGGGTTTATTGAGGGAGCGGACAAGGGGATTTTTGAGCGTAACCCGGCAGCCACGTTCAGCAGCTCAGCTTTCATGCGTCCGACCACGAGCCTCGAAAAACGACCGAGACTCCACTGGATCCCTCAGACCAACGCCACCAACGGCCCTCTCTTCCACCAGGGCCCAGCTTTGCCCCGCTTCATTTCTTTTTGCTCGATCCGGGCCCGGGACCCACGGTGCCCGGTAAGTGAATAAGGAACCGATGTTTGCACCTTCCGTGCGGTCTGGACCTGGTCCTGCGAACGCCGCTTTTAAAAATACCGGCTGACTTTAAAATAAACGAAACCGCAGAGATATCGGTGAGATTGGTTAGACAGAGACGAGAGTAGGACAGAGGGTCTCTTATGGCGGAGTTTTCGACTGAATCGACCGGGTACTGCTCGCGATCGAGTTGCTTGGGAACGCGAAGTTTTCTTTGCTCTTAGGGGATTATATCGAATTTGTATGAGTAATGTGATGGTAACGCCAGTTTCCTTCCTACTTTGTTCCTTTTTTTAAAGTGGCAATCTTTTTTTCTCGATTTTGGACAGGTAGTGTTTGTGTCTTTTTAATCTTCTGAAGACGATGAACCTACGTACACTCCCGTTCATAAATACTAAGACCTTAAAGAAAAATATTCAGACTGGAATAACTAACTTTGACAAAGAAACGTTATTTAAACTATGTAATACTTGCTATAGAAACGTAATAGGTGTCCTGATACTTATCAGCGGCAAATGTCGATGAATTCGTGTGTATTAGATTTAAGAAGGAGGAAGTCTTTATCAACGGCTAAACGAGAAATCAGTAGGAAGTTCAATGTTATCATAACCAGACAAATAATTCGAAACTTAAACTTTTTCAACTTCGCGATTCTCCCATATCGAACGTATAATTTCCCGCGAATTCAAGCCTCATCATCCGTGTAATTTCGATCCGTGCCAGTCTAAACCAACATGGACTCGACGTATCCGTCAAAAGAGGCCTCGTATCAAGGGTTCGCTAATTCATAAAATTCTCGAAAATTTATAAGACGTCGCTCTGTAAATCGAATCCCGCGAGATCAGAGTCGTGGTCGCGGCTGATTTGTCTCGCGATTCGTCACGCGAGTTTTTGCACGATTTATATTCTAGCCGGGAATCGGCCTCAGTCGTCCTTGCCACGCTTCTATTCCCGTTTCGAGGAGGAAGCTGCGCGTGTACCGCGCGACGCTGATGGAATATTAGCGGGCTCGTTGGCTCTCGCGGCTGCGATCATCAACAACGATCATCATATTTTAGCTTGATACCCGGCGATTTACCTTGACGCCATGCCGCGAGATGGTAATCGATACGACGATGCCGTTTTCTCGACGACCGCGATATCGTTCGCCTCGTATCCTCCGAAGACAGCGGGATGGAATCTCTAAAAACGAGACACATGGTGAGTGTAACCATGGATCTTGAGAGTCTCGACGGTGTTTTGCTCTCTTAAGAACTAAATTGAAAGTCTAGGTTTCTTCTTTGACGTGAGAAATGGAACCTCTTGCTGGGAAAAATTTAGAGGGAGATAATTCAAACTGTAGTTTTAGACGTTTTTCTTTGACGAACAGTGGGAAATTTGGACCCTTTTCAGTTGGAATTCTAGAAATCTTTGAGAAAACATTTTAGTGGCAATGAGACGTGACTGTAATTTTTAAGTTAAAATTCCGAATCTCTCTTTTAATACAATAATTTGAGAAAAGATGAAATTTATAAAACGAGGTGAAATTTATGCAGTCAACGTCACACGATCCGCGCGACAGAATCTCGGCCATTTTGCCTGCAGCGAGAAATTTATATCGATGCCAGATTTCGTCTTTCCCCTGCCAGAAAGAAATTAAAAATTACCAGAACTGGAGTGCCTACGTTTCTCTGAAACTATCCTCACCGCCATAATACACCACTGCCATAAAAAACCACAGGTCAACTAACGTAATCACTTCCCCGGAGAATGTATTAATTTCTATTTCTGTTAACGACAGGTAAAAGAGGACAAAGTCGTCCGAGAAAAGGCGCGCCCGTGGACATCACTGAACTAGACTCACATTTTTATTCATTCATTTACACATTATTCACTATAAAAGCAGAAACGCACGATAAGACATTTTCACTATCCATATTTCAAACATTCTTCATCGTTTCTCCTCTCCTTCCCTTTAATTCTAAATTGTATCTTTCTATTTCTGTATCTTGTACCCTTTTATTCTAATAAATTTTTCCCACTCACGTAACAATATCTCAGAAACCTACACATTATACACCCTCTCGGTAAATTCGAAAATCCAATCTAAACGCAATCACACCGGGATACCATAAAATCCTGCGGACACAAAGGAAAAAGGCAACTTCGAAAGTTTATTTTCCTTCTGGCCTGTTCACGGGTCATGAACATCGTCGCTGAGAAAGAGAGGCAGAAGAGGGGTTGGTCGGCAACCCCTGTCGATTCGCAGCTAGTCTTTTTGTCTGACCGTTGGTTTGTCCATCCAGCCAACAACATTTCGGCCCCCTTCGGACAGAACTGGCCACAGAAGTAGTGGAGAGGAGAGGAGAGAGGTGAAAAGGGAGGGCCAGGTGGTGATGCGATGATGCGATCGCGCCATATGCTGCGCCCTCTCTAGGGGTCTCCATGTATACGCGCCTACTAATTAATTCCCAGGCCTTTGTTCTAGCGGACAGCACCGGCGAAATTACTCCCGAAACCTTAGCTTTCAGGCGACGTTGCTTGTACGATGACCAATTGTTGGTTACATTAAGCCACTCTTTGTCATAGAAAACCATTCTTCGTGACTTACATTAACAAGATAGGGTGCTTTTCAACCCCTTTTCTTGTTACGACGAGTCAAACTCGTGGTGCATATTACCATCACGATGTGACAAAATTATGTCTATTAAATTTGTATTATATTTTTACTCTAGCTTCAGCCTCAATTTAAGAGTAGGACAACCAACCCGTTAAAATGACGAATTTCATACTTTAAATTACAGAAATTGTTAAGAAGTTTTAAAGAATTATTTTCCATTCTTAATTTCCAAGTATTTTATTTGGTGTATCTAAATATACCATAGAGGGAACAATATATCTTCTGTCCGAGTGTTAAAACTGACGTTTACCAAATACAGTGAATATCCTGAACATACTCAACAACTAGAGAAACGTGAAGCAAGGGTTAAAGTGCAAAATAGAATCTCCTTTTTTTCATAATACCCAAGCGACTTGATCAATGTTCCAATAGTAAATAAAAAAAAGAATAGATTAATCGAACCGGAGAAATTAATCGTCCCAGTAAAATCCTCAGTAGTTCCCATTTCCACTGAAAAGTCACGAAACACCGGATGACCATACACTTCCGTGGTTGCACAGGAAGCGATCAGGGAGACGTATACAGGAAGATCGAATCCCGCAAAACGGAGGATTAGCCAGTCGGTTCGGGCCATTGACTGCCACGCGAGCCAATTAAATATCCATCGACGGTCGCAAAGAGGAAAGGCAAACGTATCGTTTTCACGTATAGCCGCGGGACAGTGGTGCCGTCAAAGTAGTAGACAGAGAAAGAGATAGGAAGACAGAGAGGGAATACTGACATAGAGGGGTTGTTGTCTGGGGACCAAGTGGCGGGGGGCACAAGTGGCACAACATGGTGGTGAAATAGGGGAGGCGAATGACTGGTGTCGGTTACACGGGCTGGCACTGCAGCCCGTGTTTCGTTCAGCTACCCCTGCGGTTACCTGCCAACCCC
>NW_017100152.1:52072-70622 GCF_001263275.1 Habropoda laboriosa | reverse complement strand
CTCGAGGGGAAACGATGTATTTATATTTCTATACGTTCATCGTTTGACCCGCCGCATATATACACGCGCCGTCATTAAAGACGCTAATCACTCCCCTGGAACGAGCTTGACGAGTTTCCTTCGACGCTCGAGGGTGGTTCTTCAAGCGCTAGGGGCTTGTGGCAAATCTTTTGCGTTTGTGGGCGCTGTTGGTGGTCGCTTGAAAGACTTTACAGTGGAATTTAGAATTTTTTATGTAGAACGAAAGTTGGTTGATCTCGTATGAGAGTGGTTTTTAAATTATTCTTAATTTTTTGTGTGATTTCCTATTTAGTCGTTCTACAGAGGGTGGGCCGCGTAAATTAGCGACTCACGTTGTTAGGATGAATTGAAGTATTTCAGGGGACGCACTTTTCAGGTCTGACTTAATTTTTCGTTAATGAAGATGTCAAGGACATTTCAAGGTCATCGCGGTTTTTTCTGAACGAAACTGTGTATTCTTCAATATACGTAGGTGTATTTCACACTCAGACGAATTCGATGGCTACAGTTACGGAAACTGATATTCAATTATTACGCTTTACGTGTCTCACTCTGTATGTAACGTACATAGTTACAAGGGAAGAAGAATCATCGATGAAGCAAGAAAATTTATTTAGGAGGACTTTGAAAAATAAATGGCTTATCAGTTTTCCATTGAAAGAGTTACTCTCGAAGTCATCTACGGCAATCTTCTGTTCACAGGCTTAGAACTGAACTCACTCTGCAACTCGTCAAAAATTCAAATATACCGCGTGTCCTTTATATTGTCCAATTCTTACCACTTCTGTCTGTGGTTGAAAAATTCGTAAATTATCTGAGCACTTAATGATGGCAGAAATAACACGAGGCAAAGAGGAGCAAATTGTCTGAGGAGCCGACATCCGCGTCTGGTCCGAATGGGACCGCGCTGAGACGGCCGTGACCTTTGATCGTGGAACTAATCCAAAGTACGCGTATCATGACGGCATCACGGCGCATTAAATGCGCCGTGTGAAGTCACCGGTTGATCGATGACGATTATTAGTCAGTGGACCGGCCGGACGTCACAAAAGGGCCCGGCCTTTAAATAATCGGGCGACTCTTGACGAGCGATTAAAGGTTCTGTCTCATCGCCGCTGCCTCCAACAGGAGATTGATGCGAGCGCTGCGAGAAGAATCAGAAATATTGCATCCTGTTGGAGAACGTGTCCTCTACAGGAGAAGGACTCAAGGAACGTCCTGCCGTTCCATTTCGTTTATTAGAACAACTTTCAGCGACCACATCTTACGATTACCCATGAAGAACATTCCTTCTTTTATGTGGGAGATACTAATTTGGGATTCAAATTTTAAATTACTAATACTTTGCAGTTCACTGGCGACACAATATGCACCATAACTCCATTCGATTTTTATTTATACTGAAATAAAGCAAATTAACAAAAGAAATAAACATTTATCATTTCTTCTTTTTTTTTTCGAAACGAAATTTTTAGTTTTCTAAAATTTCACAGCAAAAGTGAGCTGAGGTTGTTTGTGGATCGTATTAAAAAATGGTCAGAGTGCAAAGGGTTAAAAATAGTCAAGAAAAAGTACAAATTGTTATTCATTTTCACTTTTTGGGTTTGATTTGAATTTGAGATTAAAAAATCCTGGAGGGTGGCTAAAATGGATGTTAACTTTCACTTAGAATTATCAGGGAAAATTTGTCGTTGATTTCTGGTTAAAACTTGAGAGGATTTCGTTCACTTTTGAGCTGCTTCCTTACGTACGCACTCTACTTGAACTCTCTTACTTATGCACCCCTTTAGCACCGTTACATTAATGAATAAAGTGAAATGGCTAATTCTTCAATATACATTGGGCAACATTGATATTAAATTATAACAACCTGAAATCTTACTAATTGCTCACTTTATCGATCATTTTCTTATTCTTAAAAGTTAAGGTTTTCAAGTTACTTTCTATTTATGTTTAACGAGCAATCTCTTTCTCTCCCTCGCTCTCGAGATACAGTTTCAGAGGGAACGAAGGAGGAGAATGGAATTACAAGAGGTCCGTATTTTTCCCTGAAAGGTGTTATTTTTGTTCTAATGAATTTCTTTGTGCCTTCGAAGGCAACGGAGATGTATGAGCGACCCCATTTAAATGCCCCACCCTGTGCCGGGCGTCGCTCATAAATATCTGCTCTCACCCCTCCTTTCCATTGGCGCTCCGCCGTAATAAATATTTCTTGTAACGATTTTTGTACAACCTTATCTACCAGTCGGTCTACGGTGTTGCTCGTAATCGAATTGAAATTACCCTCTACTGTAATATCAGGCCTCGAGTACTCCGGCTGTGGCTTAGGTCTTCTGATTGAAATTCTCAAATAAAGAAAATTCAACTCGATACTGTTCCAGATTGGAAAATTAAAAATTGGCAAATCTTTAATATAGAGAGGTGAAAAAGTGGAAAATGAAATTTAGGGAGATTGAAAACTGGAAAATTCAAAATGGAAAGTTAAATTTAAGGGAATTGAAAACCAGGAAATTAAGTTTAGAGAAATTACATTCAGGAAAAGTAGAAACTGGGCGATTAAATTTAGGGAAACTAAAAACTGGCGAATTCCCAGTACAGAGTAATTCGAAATTAGCAAATTTTGTAATATAAGAAAATTCAAAATTGAGAACAAACTCGATACACTTCCGAAAATAAATTTTCTGAAGGAATATCGCTGTTTCCCAACACATCCAAGATATCATTGGCCAAAAATCACGGGCGTTGCACACACGCGATTATGTCGAAACCCATGGACACCTCGGATGTTGCGTATAAAGGCGCGGGGCGCGCTTTCACCGGTCATTACTATCATTATGAAACGCGAAGTGGCATAGAAACGCGATTAAAAACATTAATTGCATAAACCGGTAATTAACTGAATCATCGCGGTCAAGCCTCGTATATGTGGTGTAATTTTCCCGATCTAGATATCCCAGATATGTAAGCAAAACGTCTTTGATTTATCAACGCTTCTTGTTACGCCGGTGAACAGAACACACCGATATCGTTCACCTATCAGAGGAAACGATTAGCCCCCTCTCCTCTACACGTTACACCAGACTGAAAATGATTATAATCATCCAAATCTAGTTACTACAATGCAGTCCAGGAGAGCTTTTCCAGGCTCTCTTCAAACCACAGCCACGATAACGAAATGATTAATTGAGCAAACGAGCTACGTGATCTCACTGATATAATTAACACCTACGGATTTGTGATGAAAATCCTGGGTGAAAATTGTCGGCATATGAGATGAAATAAACACGTAATGGGAAATTAATGTCTCGAACAGATTTATGGAGGAGAAGATCGAGTATTTGAATCGGAATTCAGTGACCAGAGAAAGTGAGATTTTATTACAAATTTATAGCGTAAAAATTATTCGAAGTGCTCCACGTTAAATTATATATATATATATTTCTTCGTATTAAGGGATTTATTTATATTAAAATGTCATGTACCGGATCGTCAAACCTACCTACACCTTCTCAAACAACGATAAATTCACTACAAAGAACGTTTACCGCCTAAAAGGAAAAAAGAAGAAAGAAGATCACAATGATAAGTAGCTCCTTAAATCACCGGCGAAGTCTTCACCCTTAAATCAACTTCCACTTACGATACCATTAACACGCCACAATTCTTCTGAAGAATTAATCAACATACACGCATAGATGAGAGGAGCGGATAGAATCCAGGCAGCGTACCACGGAGAATTTCCCTAATAAAAGTACACGTTGCTCAACGATCCCGAGCATGGGGAACTCGTTTCGAGCTGGTTCGAAACGATATGAGGTTAATACGCTATAGCGATGCCAGCGGCGAATTATGTTGTAGCTCCGGAGCAGAAAGTTGTCGGAAACGGGAGTGCAGGGGATCTTTTTTTACGCTGTGGCAACTTTTTTTTCTGCAACGGAGAACAATAACATAGAGAGGCGTGTAAAAACAGTTGCGTTACGCACCGTAATTGATCGCTATCAGAGGAGCACGCGTGCAAACAGCCGCTTTGCAGCTCTAACCATCTCTGCTTGACTCTGAGATACGCTCGCCTCGGCACATATTGTAGATAACAGAGTCGACTAGAAACGAACGTTTTCCCTCTAACGATGTTGCAATTCCAATGAGTTTACTAATTGTTCAGTCTCTGTAGTTTTATCTGAGAACAGTGATTTGCTCGTTTTTGATCAGTTTCCGAGGAACTACAGTGTATGTAGGTATTACTTATGAATTCTATGCCTTGTTGGTTCCTCGGAAACCATAATTAGAACTCTGTTGAGTTGCAAGAGAATTCTTGGTACTTGGTACCTACGTCATCTTCAGGTAATTAAGTGCGAATCCATTAAGGGTGCAGGATGTGGGAGTAGATGTCTATGCTTGTGATGTTAAATTCGAGACTTGAACAGTAAAATTTGGGGCATAAGAACAAGGTACACTTTAAGAATGTTCCTGAATAAAATCCTGACCTATTTGTCAATTACTGAACCATCTAATCATTGATGTTCTACAGAATTATATCATCAATAGTTGTATATCATCAGCAAAGAGTCTATAATGCACAGGGTGTTTCACCCAAAACACGTCACCTAAATATCTCCTTCAATGATGATGATGAAACAAATATTTCATACGCAATTTTAATGGCATCAAAGGACATACACGAATAGTTTTGATCCAAGGTCACCGATGCTTTTTTGCATACCCTATGTGTATACTTCTTTCTTTTGCACATTATAGCTGACATTAAAATGTGTTTTTAATGATATGACATTGAAATGACCTTTGATTGCCAAAAATGAAGTTAAACGTGAAATTTATTTCCATCGGAAACGCAAGCTCAATCAACTCTGACACACCTCCTCGAGGGTGCAGTCGGTGGAAGAAATATATTGAGATGGTAGAATCGGTCGGGTGTCAAAATTTATAAATTAATCGATGGAAACCTGAGAAGCTAAGGTCCCAAATCTCAGTCAGCATCATCAAGTATGCCGACCTCGAGTGTCACTGCGTCAATCTGTGCCTCTATTTAATACTTCAATTAACGACTTATCTCGTACCCTAAACTCGAAAAGATCCAAGCTTCCACCGATTGACTCGACGTTTATCTACCTTCTTGGATCATCCATCGATGCATTCAGAGGAAAAGCCGAATGGTCGCGTAGCGCGTGTCTGCGTCGGTGGTAGCGTGGGGTGGAAGTTAAACGAGCGAGCTCATGCAAAGGTGTCTCGTTCAGTGGGTCAGCAGTGGCAAGAAGCCTTCCGGGCATCCAGCTGATCGCGGCATGGCGTGTTGGCGTGATGCGTGCTGTAGCCACACGGAACGTGGAGCTTCTGGAGGCCGTGGCCCCCGCCTATATCGTGGATCCCGATGGATCCTCGCCCCGTTGGATCGCCACACAGAGCCACAGAGCCACGGTGCCATGCCGTGCCGTTCCGTGCGTGCGTTCCGTTCGATCCGCTCTAGCCCTCCGCTCGCGTGAGAAGTTCACGTATGGACGCGGCCCTCAGACATCAGAAAAGTATCGGACAAACCGCGAATGGCCCGCTAGACGCCCTCTCGATACTCTCTATCAGTCGTACACATTACTTCCTCTTCAATCACCGATACGGACTTTTCGACCTTGGCCTCTGCTTTTACGGATGAGCACTTTGATACCTTTTGGTTTCTTTTGCTTCTGAACCGATCATTTATTCCCTTGCCTCACAATAACGAGCAACACTCGCGGTGCAGATCTCATTGTCAGGATTTCAGTGACTTTAATTCCGTCTCCTACCCGAGGGGAAGTTCCTGAGCTGTGATTACACGAGTGCTCAGTTGGAGTAAATCCCATTTGGCAACATCATAGAGACCAATTGTTCATCTTTTTCACCACATCTTCACCCTTATTAAATCAACGTTTCCCTCGTTAAACTGACAAGAATGAGTCAGATTCCCGGGGTTTTTCGTTGGAAACGAGGATCCCTACGATCCATCGTAACGGACGCGGAGGTGCATGGAGGGGAGGGGCGACGTAAATCCAGGGTGGTCGACGGCGAAGTGTTAATAACCTTGGCCGTGTAACGCGGCGAACGCTATGAGGCGAGTGCTGATTACCGCGGTCGTTAATTCTCGGCTAATATACCACCGTTACACTCGATATCTGTGGTGGCCAGGTACTAGCTGCGTGTGCACACGCGCATACCTCGCGAGGAATTAGAAGGTCGTCGCGTACACTACGTTATACAGGCGATACCATCTCCGGCCATATTTATATCGCGATGATACTGTCTCGGGTTACTCGGACGGAGTTACGGCAGCTGCGCCACCTTCGCCAAACTTCTTCTCGCTTTAACCCCTTCCTACCAATGATTCTCCGTTCAGATCGAGCCAATTTCAAGCTGATTATCGGTCCGTACTGACTTTTACGAGGAATTCTGTCACGACTGTCGATGAATATTCTTGATACTGCAAGTCGCCTTTCGGTGGAGAAATTGTTCCATGCCTAACACGTTCGCTGCTGTCGTCGAAGCGTTGTCGACACAAAATGAACGCACCGTGGGATTGACGACTGCTATCGTGAAAATTCTGATGAAAATTACTTGTCTAGCTGAGAATTGTGATTGGATGACAACGAACGTGTTTAACGTTGCTATCACTTTGTTCTAAAAAGAAAGCAACCGAATAAAAAGGCACACGAAGTAAAGGTAAACCGGAGGCTATTTTTTATATTTTTAACCGTCAACATTTTAGGTAAAACAGTCACGTCACGTCATGCCTAGCTCTACACTCTACACCATAACCCCGCAAAACTCTCGGATTGATATAGGTGAATTAACATCGACGGGAAGTGTTTGCGCCAACTAATAAAGCAAGATAGCAGCAGAGCCTATGGAGCGCGCGCATAAAATTTCACCAAGGCGCTACATATGAATATGAATCAGCCGCGTTGGCTGGTAATTAGAATGGACGCGTATCCGTAACCCACCAGCGAATTGGACTGTAATAACAACTAGTAATTATTATTAGAGCCGCGTGTGTGCTATATCAACGCTCGTGGATGAGTGAGATTTTTCATACGGATAAATAAACCTCGATGAAAGTTCGAACAACCACTGTTATTACGAGCAATTTGCATCATTTGCATGTATGCATGCCCACCTAATTATCGAGGTTTTTTTAAACGTGGAAGGAAGAAGACTCGTTTTGAAGAATTTTCAACTTTTTCTCCTACAACTGAATACACGACAGTGACTTGGAGAAAATTTCAACTGACCTAAATTAAATTAAAATTCATCCTAGTTTCAAGTATCACGGAGAATAATTTAATCTTCAATCAGGTAAAGAGATCATAATTTCAATTCTAAATAAATTGCCTTAAAGAATCGTCTAAGTGTACGAAGATAAAAATTGCAAATCTGTTCGAAAGTGTTGAATCCTAATGTTGCACGCCTGCATTATCACCTAATTACATCGTTCGATGTCGATGTTTCTCTCGTCTCCTCGCTTTTCAACTAATTCACCCGTCATTTGTAACACGCACGGCTATCAGTATTTAATTAACGCTGAATCAAAATCCCCGTGAGATAGAACGGTGGATGAATTTGTACATTGAAAAATGTGTGTCGCTAAATGGCGTTCATAAAAATTCACGAGTCCCCGGTCCGGAAAGGAGAACAAGAAACGCTGAGAGGCCTATCTAATTCACACGGGCAGCAAACCATTTTTCTTTCGCGTGGCTGCGTTCAACGCGCTTTCCACTCGAAGCCTCGAAACGTCATGTCGATCAATCACTTCCGATATTACGGGGAATTAACCTTACCACGTGCACACATCGTTGATGTATCCGTGCTTTCAACATGGTGGATAGTAAAGCAGAAAGAGGTAAAGGCGAGTTACGAGCAATATATTAAAACAAACGTACGGTCTAAATATATTGCGGCTTAATTGGAGCAAGCGTTCTATCATGCACCGTAAAAAGAGATAACCGACGTTTAGCTACACGAACGCAATTATTTCTGCGGCGAACGAGACGCCACCTCGACCGTGAACGGAAACTTTTCCGGACTAAAAGAGTTGTCGAATCAGAAATCAGGGAGACACGCCACACGCGCGATGGATCATTAAGGTTTTCGTTAAAAGTTCAACGCAACGATTCTGAAACGATACTCGAAGCTGACTGTATCTAATCAGTGGAGGTTCGTCTATCACGGCTCTTTCATCCTTTCCACGTAAAACTTGTTATATAAAATTATTTTGTGGTGGAAAATCAATTAATTACGTTGATCATTCAACTTTCCACGAAATACCAATCCAATAAAATGATTGTATAATGATACTCGTACCTCGAAGTTGACTAAATTTAATCAGTAGAAATGAAAACACGTGCTGACACCTTCCACTGACGTTCTACCATACCTCTTTCCCCCGTTTTACATGAAAATTGTTACGTACTGTAGAATTGTTCAATGGTGAAAAATGAATTAATTGCATTTCTCTAGGCTTATCGGTCCTCTCAACTTTTCTCAAAATACCAATCTCGTCAAGTTCCCTCGAACACGACGGTGTCTCGCAGTAACAAGCTGGCGGAAGTGCACCAGCAAGAGACGACAAAGCACGAAATCGCGGGTCCACGAAGCGTGAAGCTCGACGACGATCTCCAGAACGATTCTCTTACTCGCTATCACAAAACGAAAATCCAGTCCATGGAACCGCGCGCGCGCTTCGTCAGAGGGACGAAGAGAAATCGACCCGGTGTGTTTCTCTCCTTTTTCTCCGTTTCTTTTCCTTTTTCTTCCCGTTTTTTCCTTTCTTCCTTTTTCTTTTCTCTTCTTTTTTTAACGAACCCGTTGCCCGTTAGTCGTTAGCATGCACCGAGAACCAGCGTCGGATAGCGATCTTCGCGGGCACGCGCTCACCGACCATGAGAGTTCTGAATATTTTTATATGAAAATCCAACCGTAGAGTGGAAGCTAGTTAGGGCGAAATTTTTCCGCGCACGCACGCGCGTTTACGTGACCACCGTGGTACACCACGATCGCTGTGTTTGATCTATGCGCGCAATGTCCCAACTGTTATGATCGCGATCCGACCATCGAAAGAAGCTGATTTTTCAATTTCGCGGCGCCATGTCTATGGACATGCGGAGACCATAATGGAACCTTCACTAGTTCTCGACCTTTCCATTCTGAAATGGAGTTAGCATTAAGTGTGCAACGAATGCTTTAGAAATTGTACGTTATAAACGAGAGCGTTTTTGAAACAAAAAACTAATCTTCTTCATAAATTTTCACACTCGTCGTTCAAACAAGATCGACGTCTAATTTCCTCGCTCTAAACTTAATTACTAAGGATTTTATCGCAGTTTTACGATCACCCGATAGATATCAATCTACCAGCAGTAATTGAACAATTAAACATCTAATTCCCATTACTCGAAGGGAGGGGAGAGAAGTGTACCGATTATTACTGCAAAGACGAACGATCGAACGTCCTATCTTGCTCCAGGATCGACTGAAACTCGTTGCTCAATTAAATTAAACCGTATTACGACAACAAAAATATCAGAAGGGTGCCGGTTATCCCCTCCTGCTACTTTTACTAATCATCCAGCCGGTTTAATTAAACAATTAGACATCGAAGTACCGCGTTTCCATATCGTGTACTGTTGTGGATCCTTCTATGAGCAAGAGGATCGCAGCTAAACCGGGCGTAGCATGCGCTCAGCACATTTTCATTAACATATTCAGGAAAAAGAGGCTAGTTGAGCGTAATTACAGAGAGCAATGGAAGAAAAACGAGCAGATTCGCCCGGGGAATCCCTTTAACAAGAGGAACCTGCCATCCGTGGCGACGTAAGCGTTTCTCTTTCTCTATTTTCTATCCTGTTAGTTTGTACGAAAACCGTGTTGAATGGGATAGATAGATAGATAGAGAGATAGAGAGAGAGAGAGCGTCCTTAATGATGAGCAGAGGAAGTGGTCCAAATACAGAGCAAGACGGGGTGGTAATATGGACCATCGCGATGCTTCCGCTGCAGGTAGAGAGAGCCTCTACGATTATCGCTTAACGAACTGCGGCTTGTCGTGTGCTTCTGTCGTAGCGTTTTCTGTGTTACTTTTCTACGCTTCTCTTGGTCCGGGGAATGTGGATTATTTGTGAAGAAAGTTTGTCGGAAATGCTTGGAATGAGGAATTTTAAGGGAAATTAGGGTTTGGAAAATTTGGCTTTTTCAGATGAGGGACTTGAGATTCTGAGGGGTTCAGTTGAGAATTTGGAAATTTGGCCGCTCTGGATTCGAAAGCATCTATAGTTTCCAATATTGACATTTCTCATTCACAGTTTTTCGAATCATCTGTGATTCTAAGCTCTACGAGTTTCCACCGAATAACACACGCAAGAAGAAGAAGAGAGAGAGGGTAAAACGCAAGATGGAAGGAGGTCCATAAAACCGGACCAGTGTTTATCACTGAATACGGCGCGTAATTACGAGCGACGCGTAATTACCTCGTAATTAATACGTATAGTATTGTGAAACACGTTGCAACGTAATCTCGGCGAGTAAGCGAGCGAGCGCCATAAGCGACGCTGCGCCGCTGCGAGGAAATTCGACCGCGACGCTTGGGATCTCGCGTTTTATGCGCTCCGCCGGCTAACGAGTTTCGTTTATTTTTCAAACTACCGATTGAACGACAGGAATAACGTTTGGTACGGGCGAAAAAATACCAGCCGGATCAATTACTCCTTCTTCGTGAACCTTTTTCGCCATTTTGGTATCCTAATGGGAACTCACTGTAAGTACGAGTAGAGAGAATAAAGTGTACAATAAAATTTGACGACACTGAAATCTAATTAATTCTCGTAAAAATGTTACACCATTGAAAAATAATAGTCTAAAACTGTAGAATTTACCTAGAAACAGAAAAGGAAAAGGAAGGGAAGATCCATAAGAGAGATTACGATGTGAAACTTGGGGGTGGTTGACGTGAAATGTGAAAAATCGCGAATCAGGACAGCTCTAGATCCTTTAAAAATCGAGCAAAGAGGGAGAAAAAGTACGATTACGGGGCGAGAGGGCACGTGAGTCCTTCGTTTTTACTGCACGCGAGCCAGCTTTTTGTCGATACGCTCTGATCCAGAAGGGATAAGTCAGTCGTGGCGTAATTTACTCGGGCCTATCGAGACCAAACGTCACTTCGATCGATCTTCCGAGTTACGACGTTATTACGCGTCATTCCTGGCTGACGTAGATGATAACGTTATCGATACACGTGTGTGATCGACCGGCTACTAAGTTATCGTGCCTGGGGGCCTTGCAATAAGAACAGTGGGTCATTGAGCCTGACACGAAACTTGGGAAATAATTCCGTTATACGTATCACACTAATTCAATAAAGAATCTTGAGAAATTTAAAGCTATTTCTTCAAAATATATTTAAGCATAACGATAGTGGTAAAATTTAATTATAAATTATTCCTAATCTGTATGTATTAGAGGTTTGTAAACATTTCCCTTATTTTTTGAATAAATTTCGTACAACACAAAATTGGCACAACATTTTTCTCGATTTCTACAACCCTTTTCCATCCTTTGGGCAACAGATAAATTCCTTGTCGAAAAAGTGTCTCATTTTTGGAGGTAAGCTCCTGGAGACGATTTATGAACTCCATACACATATTTATTTTCAAAAAAATTTTAATTCTTTCCTAAAATTCATCCTCTCTCTCAATGATCTAATCGAGACGCAGTAAATAAGGCGCAGTAAACACAACTATTCTCAATCCCTCTATAATTTCCAAAAAGTCATTCGCATACTCAAGAATTCCAAATTCCACAGCTATTCCTGAGCTCCTGATATTTCCAAAAAAGTTTGAAATTTTCCCCAAAAATTTATCCTCCACCTCAATGGTCTAATTGCACAAGATAAGGTGCAGTAAAGTGCAAGATACTCCAATTAGCCTGGACCTGGAAACGTAGAACCTCAAAGGGGAGCATACAAGAGGGAAGGGGGAGAGTTATTCTTAATTAAAATGATTGCCGACATTACGGCTAAACTCTCGCAATTATGATTCCCTTTCTCCCATAAAAGTGCTGCCCGATGCCCGCTAGTGTTCCTCGTATTTTCAGTTAATAACACCCTTGTGCCGCCTCTTATCGGAGTTCATCATCGTGCAGCGCCCGGACCAGAGCATTGCCTTGCTAATTTTCATGGATTCCACGTTTCCGAGGCTTCTACAATATCTCGTCAACTGTTTCATTACCATCTTACTGTTGAAAAGCAACGCTGAATACGATACAGCGACAAGAAGATATTCTTTAAGTCGATAGAAGATGTTGAACCTTTCGTAAGGGAAAGGGTTAATGTATTGGAGGCCACTTTATTGTAAGATTGATGATTTTGGTAGGTTATAAAGTGGGTGGAGCCACCGAAAGTGAAAATTTGAAAGTATTAAGAGAAGATCAGGGAAGATCGATAAGTAGCCTGAACGAAATGAAGAACCTGAGGAAACGAGCTGAACGTGTCTGTTGGAGATCATCGAAGAAGGTCGATTGAAAAGCATCCTGTTGCTTTTAGATTGCAATCTGATGCTGTTAGTTTATATCGCGGGATTTATGATGGAAATTACCGAGCTTGATGAAGATATACAGTCCGCGACAAAAAGATAGGTTCACTAATTTTTATTTACTTTATGCTTCTTAACCTTCGGACAATTCTTTGGCTTTGTTTCAACAGTTGTATTTAAAGCCATAATTGTGATGTCAAGTGACGAAAATAATGTATTTTTAGCTTTTATGATCTTAACAGATCATTTTATAAAAATGAACTTTTTTTAACGCGGCAAAAAGATAGATTCGTCTAAAATATTTGGAGAAATATTTTCATTAAAATGTATTTCTTTTATTTTAATATTTTGTGCATTTACCACGATGTTCAATTAACTCGAAAATTCGATTTGGAATGCTGTCGTATAATTGTTTAACAATATTTCCCCAACAGTTTTGAATCGCAATTTTTACTTCCTCTTTTGTTAAAAATTGTCTATTGGATATTCATACACTTCTTGGTGAGCTAGCAGGCTAGTCTAATTTTCTAATTTCACGATCTTCAAACCACTGTGTCACTATATGAGCAGTATGGGTGCATCATCTTGCTGCAAAAATAAAGTGATCAGTTTCAGATATTTGGGTAAATTGTGACTTTACATCACTGAGTGTGTTTTTGTGCATTCCAGCATTTACCTTAGAATTTAAAAACATAATATTACTTTTTCCTTCATAACCAGCTGCTGCCCACATCATAACTAACCCACCGCCAACTTGCTTTTTTAACCAAATTCACTCATCTTTTCTTAAATCATGATAACAATAGGAAAAACCATCTGGGCTGTCTAAATTAAACTTCTTCTCATCGGAGAATATTATATTTTTCCACTGACTGGTCCATGACACTGTCATTCTGCCAAACTCCATTCTGTCGCAAATATTTTTGGCCGATAGTAAAGGTTTCCTTCTTAATTTTTTATACTTAATTGTTTGAGTATTTTTTAATAGGCGTTGAACGTTACGAACGTTTGTTGAAACACCGGCTTCTGTTGGTATTGAACGAACAGAAAGACTATAATTTGATGCAACCCTTAGAATTGCCATTTTTCCCCGTTTTGTCGAGGTACTAGGTCGACCAGAGTATATAAGTTTAGAATAATTTTCGCCTTTTCTGATGAAATTATTTACGACATTCAAACTTGGTTGAATTTTTCTTGAAATCTCCCTGCGAGAAAGGCCCATTTCTTTATAAGTACGAATTTTTCCTTGCCCTTCCAGAGTTAATGTCATTCGACTTTCCCATTATGTCTTAAATTAATATTTTACTATTGGAAATTTGACTATGTACGAACAAGGCCAAGAAACTTCGCAAGACTAATGTGTAGGCATTTTGGGACGGTTTATGGCTTGGCCTGCGCCTCTTGGCGCAGTACCCATCGGTTCGGCCCAGCGATATCTTTGCCATTCGACGGGAGTCGGTTCTTAGCTTCGGTAATAGACGGACGCCGAAGAGTCCGAAATAAACTACTTTGCACGACATCCTGATTTGAGTAAAGTTCATTAGACCACCTCCTACAAATGAAAATCCATAATGAAACGATGGCCCAAATACAAACGAACGAAGCGAACCTATGCTTTTGTCGCACACACAGTATCGGCCAAAAGTTTGGAACCACCTCCCACTTTTCATCAATATTAAATCTCCTGCTAATTTTTTATAGATTTGAAGTTTATCTCAATTCTACATTTATCAATTTATCTCATATCAATTATTATTATTATTATTATCGAATAATACAATTAACGGGCTGTGCCCTTTTTTACAAACTTATACAGCTTAGTACAGGCACATTTATACAATATTAATCCACGTCTATTATACTTCAGCCATTCTAAGGACTTGTTGAAGATTCCTTTCGAGGGTGGCTAGTGATACATTAAAAAGTTCTACTTCATGCATAAGGGAATCGTATAAAGTAGAAATGCGATTTACTGGGTCAGATATACTGTGTTTCGATTTGCGCGTTGGAATGTGAAAAGTCGCTCTACTTCTTAAATGCCTAGATGATGCGTAGAAACTTACAGATCCCAATAATGATGTACAATCAATATTATTATTTACTTATTTATGCGAAAAGGTAATTCTACGATTTTTAAGTGTAACAATTGATTCGAATGATAAAATATTATCAATAAATTTTTGTGTAAATTGCAATGCTCGGTGATTCCAAACTTTTGGCCGGTAGTGTATGTATATGCACTATAATCTCTTTGTGGTCCTATGTCAATGTCGTATATCTCTCATTTAATAGACTACCTACCTTACTCTCAAGGCTTATCAGGGTATCACCAAGAAATTTCATGTGTTATAGTTAAAAAAATATACTTGTTATTATATGATTATTTGAAAAAAAATTACTGAACCTATCTTCTTGTCGCAGACTATACTCGTAATGAAGAATTTGTTTTATTGATTCATTAACTGCTAATTCGACAGAGCTAACATTAATATAATCTTACCTATATATAAATCACAATTATAGACCAGGATCACTATATCACAATTAGTTTTCTATTTTTGCTATATTATCCTTTGTTATATTATCTTCGATCCTTCATTACCTGGTAAGAAATTTTCCCGTAGCTTTTCACCTGAGACTCCGTCGTTAATTAATCTTTAATCGAACCGTAGATCAAAAGGTTGTTAACACGATCGATTGATGGAACGTGATTGCAGGCCAAAGTCGACAGGTGCTGGAAGAACGCGCGAAAAGTTGTCGACGAATCGATTTTCCTACCACCTTCGATGAACCGAACCGATTGCTGACGACATTCAGCCGCCAGCGGTGATGGACGCAGCCTTTAATCCCCATAACCTGTCCTCGGATCGTTTCCACGAGCATCTGCGTCCTCGTAAACACTATTATGGAGCAGCTGAACGTCGATTTAAATCCTTTTCCCAGGATTTTCGGTCGCGTAGAATCGTGTAACGGGGATCTTTGGAGGAATGAGTATTTTGAAAATTTGGAATTTTTTTTAGGAAATTTCGTGAATTTTTTTTCACGAAAGAGGAGATATTAACATGAAACTTTTTGGACTATATTTGCTAAAATTTTGAATATTCAATCTTTTGTTTTGCAAAAAGGAAAAAATTCAAAGGATGGACCACAGCTAACCTTCAATTCTTCAAATACCTAAAGTTTAGAGAGCTAAAAAATGTCAATAGCACCCTTTTAAAAATATTCAACATACACTCTGAACTTAACTCGACACAAGGAGTCAAAAATTCATTTTTCCCTGAAATCGTCACCGATTACGATTAATCCCCACTTCCAAAGACGGTGCTGCATTTAATCTGCACTAATGGCCAGTTCAATCTTCCATTAATTACCCTTTAATATCCAATATAGGCAAACTCGACCAGGACATCATTTATTCATAGGCGTTACAGGAAGGCAATCGTCCGCATAGAGACGATTTGCATCATATTTCATTACTGCAAACACGCTCTGAACACATTGTATAGGAAGATACGGATCTTTACGACGACGGAGGCTACGGGCTAGCCAACGACGCTTCTTAACGTTCGATTATCCGTACGATTAATCGTTGCGTACCTTCTCGTTGCGTGGAATTATCCCGGTCGGAGAACGGACACGTTACACCGTGTCCGTTTCCTTTCGCGTGACCGTTCGTCGACGATAACGTTGTTACCGGGCGAACAAAAAAAGAAAAGAAAAAGGAAAAGTAAAAAAAAAAAAGGAAAAGTAAAAAAAAAAAAGGAAAAGTAAAAAAAAAAAAGGAAAAGTAAAAAAAAAAATGGAAGACGATCGAAATGATACTGGCCGGACACACCATTGTGCTCCGTCGCGATCGTTACGTTTCCCGATGGGGAAATAACGTGGAGATTGTACAGCATAGTCCGTCAGATTTGCCTATTTAATTCACTGTTTGTGAATTTTAATGGTCACAGTTTCTTGCAAGTTCTCGCCGAGATAATGGAATAGAGAAGAAATTAACACGTTCCGTGTCCCGAGAAAATTATAGGTTTAATACTAGAACGATGGTAAAATATTCGATTATAGAAAAATAATAGCTTTGAATTCTTGAATTCCATAGAAAAAAATAGCTTTGAATTCTATAGAGAAAAATAGGTTTGAATTCTTGACACTTTGATCTTCTTGGCATATATTTTTCTTGAAAATTTTTGTTTAAAGAAAAATCCACTTGCAAGACTATAATATCTTAATATGATCGGCCAATAATAAATTGTAAATTTGCATATATTACTTTAAGAGATGTGCAACTTTGGAACATACTCTGCCTTCTACAAATTCCACTTTCTACTACTCAATTACCAATCTCTCAATTTCCCTCAGGTACAACTGCAAAAAGTTTGCAGAAAAATGTTAACGACTGCACATCCCGAAAATCGTTCCTGTATATCTACCTTTCCCCAAAGAAACCTGTCCCTTAATCAAGAAAGACATCACCGGTAAGGTCTTCTCTCTTATTCTCCCTCTCTCTCTCTCTCTCTCTCTGTTCTCCTTTTATTAGATGAAGAAGAAGAAAGGTGTGTCCACGCACGAAGCGATCGGTCTCGAGAAACGGTCCCGTGTGCCGCTCGTCCATATAAGTCGATATTCGCCGCGGTCTAATTGCCGCATTTTTAATAATGACGTTAATGAGCGATAGTTATCGCGTGTCCGGTCGGCGAGCAGTCGGCCGGTTCGGTGTCGAACCGATTAAAGGCAAATCGGATGTTGCCCGTCCGAAAAGGCAGGACCGACTGTCGGTGTGCCGATACCGATCGCCACACGCGTGCCATTCCTTCCGTGAACCAGGCTCAGAAACTGAGAGAGAAAGAGAGAGAGAGGAACTCCCTATCAGAAAAATGCACACGGTGACTGTGAGACCGCGTCATTTCATCGGAAGGGCTTGATGGCTCGCGGCAGATGTCCCAACGTACTTTTTTCCCCACGTATCTCGATCGCTGGAACAGCCGCTAGATCGCGACGGATCAAGAACCGATCTCTACACGGCTACGATGACATCGGTGACAGGATGACGCTTCCAGTGCTACCGACTTTACGAATAAACGAGACATTCAAGGTTCATTTTTTAATTTGTGAGTGGTTTGTAAAGGTCAATTGAGTTCTTTGGAGACTTTAAATTAAAGTTAGGTTACGATTGTAAAAAAATGATTGCGTAGCTTGGAGATTTTAAATTGAAATTAGGTTAGGATTATACAGATTAGTTGAGTATTTTGAAACTTTTAAATTGAAGTTAGGTTAGACTAGAATTGTAAAGGTTAGTTGAGTATTTCTGAGATTTTAAGTTGAGACTTCAAATCGATACTTTAAATAATCTGACACCTACAAAGGTCCATTTTTCGACGGTTCGAATAATATAGAAATAGAAATGGAGTCTTCAGCTGAACACATTTTAATTCACAAATTTCCTAGAGAAATCGTTCCCTTAATTTCGGAAACCTTTACCAAACTACGCTGAAACAAATCCTAAGAACCCCTAAGGTCCATAAGCCTCTGTTACGAATAAAAAAAGGATTTCTGGGGCGTCGCGTGGCGGTGGGAGCGGAAGGGACGCCCGCGGCGACAGGCGTAAAGAAAATCACTTTTCAAACGGCGCTGCCGCGGCTCCGATCGTCCTCAGCCCCGAGGCTGATGACTTCATAGCGCGACGAACAGCACACAGTACCCGCGAAGGGAAATCATAAAGGCGGTGGTCGCTGTGAATCGCGATAATCGCATGAAAAATGAACTGGAGCGGAGATAATCGGCGAAATGAAATAATTGCCCGTCGTGTCGCCTCTGTAGTGCGCCCTCTCTCTTTTCTTCCCTTCCGACGAAATTTAATCGATTTACGATCTTCCATAATCCGCAGCCCACTTCCGGTTCTCTCTTCACTCACACCACTTCGTACACCATATACACCACAAAAGATCCGTCCAGTTGATTTCGTTTTCCTCC
>NW_017100152.1:48081-52050 GCF_001263275.1 Habropoda laboriosa | reverse complement strand
CTCCGTTTCATCGTTTCTTTTCACTGTCTGTGTCCCTTTGGCTACCACCACACGACCGCCATTTTTTCTTCCTTTTGCTTTTTACCCAGCCTGCTACCTGTTTCCTGTTTTCTCTATCACTCCTTTGTACACACGTCGTTCGACTGTTTCGCTTCCACTTTCTTCCCTTGAGGTTTTCATTACGTTTCTGGGATTGTAGTTCTTCTTCCACTTCCGGTTTCTTCCTGTACCTGCTTCTTGCCTTACTTCTCGCTTACCTTTTCTTATGCTTCTTCGACCATCGTCCTCCTCCTCCCTAAATTCCCTCTTCTCCCCTGCCCCCTCCCGTCACGCAGTGGTTCTTCCGCTGTTCCTCCCCGCCAGGTGTCAGGTCGAAATGAAAAATGTAAATGAGTCGTAATGATGAGAAGGTAACTGTATCGATGTATATCTCTCCATCAACGTCCATGCTACGCGATATACGGGGGCCTCCTTCGACGGGGTTACAAGCTGCTCTTCGTGGAACTACTATCTAACAAATATTACTCTGACGTATGTGTATAATTATACAATTTTTACATGAAATATTTCTCTGCTCATCGGTGGATGAATTTTTAAACGTTTCAAATTTATCGGAATGAATTTGTGTAATTACGCAACGAGGATAGAAGAAGAAAAAAAAAAAATGAAAAGAAAAGAATATCTTCGTTGTAAAATCATTTTGATCGATGCGACTAACAGGACGGCAAAGCGTCGCGTTCAACAGTGCAAAGAATTCATTTACTTTCCCGCTAACGTTGCGTCGTTATATACCACGTGCGCCACGCGGTTTTGATTAAGGTGTCGGAGGGTGACGAATTGTATAATGAGGATTTGATGCCCTCGCGCGGGTAAGTAATTAGTCCGCGTGGATTATTAATGTCTTGAACTAACAATTTCATCAAGGGACCTTATTCCCCTTGCTTCAGACGCAATCTCGTTCTTCTCTTTCTCTTCATCTCTCCTCTCTTTGTCTATCTGTCGCACGCAAGAACAAGCTCCAATTATTATTATACGCAGCTGTGTCTCTAACTTCTTAAACATTTATCATTATCCCATATATATATTGTTCGTTAAACATTTATTTTACCACGGAATGTACTTCGATTCTAAGATATACCTGACATTTTAAGTTCGAGAAATTTTTAACTTTCCTGAGCCTAAGAAAATTTTGAGAAACCATTTAACCGTGAGAGACATTTCTAAGAAAATGAGGGAAAATTGCTCACATCGAGATTAGCCTGTCAAAAAGGGTGGAGTGAGGAGAAAAGGGGACAGAGAGACGGTGGCTGCCGGCAATAAGATAGACGCGGAGGAGGTTAATTACTGGGACCCGTCGCTTTGGACCTTTTATGGGGTCCATGGGGAACGGCGAATCTCGCGCAAGAGGGAACGGTAAGCGTCAGTAAAAAAGCGAAAGAGGCGCAACCCCCACGATCCGCTATCTGAATCTCCTGCAACGTTCGCCACCTTCTCCTTTTCTTCTTCTTCTTCCTCCTCCTCCTCTTCTCCTTCTTCCTCGTATTCCTGTTTCTCTTATTCTATCCAGCTAGATAACCGGAGGCGAGGACGCACCACGTGCCCGTTTGAAAAATCAGCGCGTTTACCGAGAGGCTAATTAATTTACATAGTAGAACGATTCTCCTTTTGCCTCTTGTAGTAGTTCTCTGGAATCGAAACACTGTGGGAAATGTGGACGATAATGAGTACCTGAACTGCTGGTTTCCTGGGAACTTCATGTACGTGTCTGTTCTTTTAACTTCGCGAGATGCATGTAACACGTTTTGACAGAAAATAAATTTTAAGAAGGGGTTCGCGGAACGATTGCGAGTGGCAATTGTCGCTCGAGATATCGAGGTATCTGGAGAATCGCGAGTTGCGTGCCCACTCGCGAAACCACAAGGAAGATCTCGCGGAAGATCGGTCGTTTCCCTTCCTTTTTTCGTGTCTCTTCCGCCACACGACTTCCTTCTTCCCATGCAACCGCCACTTCCGCCATGTTGCTCCTGACAGACCTCGAATACTCTCAGAAATTCGTTTGCTGAGTTTCAATGTAGAGGATTGTTAACCTGTTAACCTATGACTGCGTCTTGAGGAAAAGACAGTAAAAATTTTAACTGATTGTTCTTTTGCATCATTAACCCTTCAACTGCTGGACACTTGGTATCAGCAATGTTAGGTTAGTACAGGCTGAGATATAGCGTTAATAATCATTGTGTACGAATCATGAACACCCGGTAGGTTACTGTCATCCAAATCACTTTTGTATTTTACATTTCTGAAATAAATAATATAACCTATAGCAGCCATTCCTATACAATTGCAAGTGAAGAATCCTTGAATAAGTACTAGTCAATTCATCTGCCACTTGAAATTTCACAAATAATCTCCCAAATCTTAACCAAAGGACACCGTCATTCCATCAGCGAAAATGGAAGAAAAATTTCAATGTAGAACTCATCACCCCATGTGTTAACTTACTCCCTGAATTACTCTTTATCTAACACATCAAACTAACCTATAATATTATACCCTTCAAATTCCACGAATAATCTGCCAGGCCATCACCAAAGGATACCATCACTTCATCACCTAAAATGGAACCAAGAATCCAATTCAAAACCCAGCACCCCAACCGTTACGCATTTTTCGCAATTAGCAAAGCTTCCCTGACCAACAGAGGTCCTGATCCTTCAGTAGAGCGAGGAAGAGAGGCGAAGAAGAAGGTTGAAGGAGGGAGGATCAGGTGAGGGCTCGGTAATGCACAAGAACTCCCAGGTATCAGGGCATCGGGCGACACTCTCCCGGGAGTCTTCGGAAAAGATCTGAGGTCCGACAATGAATACCTATTAAAACGGTGTGAACAATGCCCGGGGCTGGGCCGTGGCTTCGCTCTCAGGATCGCTCGCCGGTAGCAACAAGAGCGCTAAGTAGAGGCCGACCAACCTCTTGTGGCCCGCAGGTGATATACTGCGAGATCCGCGATATCGGGACGTGCCTCTCTCTCTCCTCTCTTCCTCCTTCGTGGCTCCCAGCATGGACACACAGGGCACAACAACGTTTGGATCGAGGAACTCTTTCTGCTCCTCTCTCGTCTTTTCTCGCGTTCGCATTCCTGTTCACCTGGACTTCTGGCATTCTCGGCCGCGCGAGCCTCGCGATCCGGATTCGTGTCCATTACCTTGCATACGTCGCGACACACGCGTCGTCGGTCCCATGGCTCAGAATAGAATGTGCCTTTAATAGTTGGGAGAATACAAATTCAGATTTTCGATTACAGAATAAGGATCATTTGAGTTCCTCAAGATTTCTGTCTTGCAGATGTAGAATGCGAAGATGAAGAGTTCGAGGGTTGGTTTTGGATCTGCTAGAGGGGTTGTATGAAGTTATTCCTGTGAATATTTTTGGTGACTTCCAAGTTGCCCTGGTTTTATATGGCTTGATTAATCTATCGATTTATAGGATAGAGTTACACTTGTAATAGGGGATCCTGCGAGATGTAGAGTATAGGAACATCCCTCAAATCGCCCGAAAAATTTGTAAAATTCCGAATTATTTCTTCCAATGCTGAAAGAACCAACTGCACCCAACTCAAGAACAATACATCCTCCAAAAGTTGAGAATCAAGATCCTCCCAAACTCCACTTATATATGAACATCTCGTCAACCGATTTCAAAAGGACAATAAATTCTTCAAGACAAACTGCCTCTTAGGATATTCGTAAACAAGTTACATGCAAAAGATACAAAATTCTTCAACTTCCAATTTTCCCGAAATTACTAGGAAGCGATCGCCCCGAACCCAAGAATACTGCATTCCCCCGAAAATTCCTGGTCACACCGGTAACCAGGATCAATCGATCGCGAGGCCACCTTCGTGGGACAGCCAAAAAGAAGCACCCAGGACACTGCACCACCACTGAGACTATCATCGAGACTTTCCCCAGGCTG
>NW_017100152.1:47744-48006 GCF_001263275.1 Habropoda laboriosa | reverse complement strand
GCCAGTACTTAGTCGGCGTTAAATCGATAAAAGTGTAGAAGCCGCATTACGAGGGTTTCGTGTGGGCACACTCAGAGGCCGCGCGCTCACGTTCACGTCGTGAGAGATTGGAGTTGCCTTCTTCGCGACTTCCAAGACCGGGGGAGGAAGATAATGGACGGGAGAGAAAGAGGAACGTCTACCCATTATTCCGCGGCGATTCTTCGATTGGCCCCCACCTGATTGCGATTGCAGATGAGATTGCACACCCGCGGCGCGCAGG
>NW_017100152.1:46426-47671 GCF_001263275.1 Habropoda laboriosa | reverse complement strand
CGTGAATTTTCGATTGTTTCATTTAATCTTGTGAATTTGATCGTCGTGACAGCGTTAAAAATTGAATTGAACCTACAGTTTGTTGGATCGAAAGAATTTCGCCATCCCCTTGTTCCAGGCAATTTCATTTTGCGGAAAACTAGCGATTTATCCGTTTCTGCGATTTTCCTGCATAGGCAAATATTTTTAATGATTTTTTTATACAGTCGTGATTTTCGGAAAATTAATCACATGTTTCAATCTTTTTAAACGAAGCAAGTATACTTGAGTACTAATAGATTGCATCGTGTGACATAATTTTCAATCTGATTCCAATTTTATTTTTTCCCTTTTTTAATTCATTCTTCGTTGGATAATCTCCAGGGTAATATAGAAATTACATTTAATTCGACAAGCACTGCTGCTCACCCCGACACACCATCACCCTTCGTTTATTTTTACCCTAACCTTGAATATCGTAATCTTAAACAGTCACGCCATTTATGATTTCTCGCTGGAACAACCAAAAAATTGGGTCACGTCTCGTGTTCCCAATTGATCTTTCTCATCCAATCAAACGAATCGAAAGTGTACTTAAATAGTATCCGTATTATTCACTGAAACATCGATCGGACAATGAATAAAATGGAGAAAAGAATGACGGCTCTACTTAGGTGGGTAAATTGAATTCCAGCGAAAATTATCGAAAGGTTCGATCTTGAAAGAAAAGCATAGGTATAGCAATGTAACCATAGTTGTTATATCTGAGCTGACCTAAAATTTAAAAATGTCATAGCCACGCGGATATCTTGACTAATTATGAATAAGCAATGCAAATGGGTTAAGCAATGTTACGATTCCGCGTCACGAAGGGATTATAAACTCTTCTTTGTACAGAAATTACAACCTTCGGGCAAATGAGCGCCGCGAGTTTCTCGTAATAACCGGGGCTTATCTTTTTACGGCGGATTTTCAGGCTATTGATTGGCGAACCCTGCTGCCTACGCTCCTGGCTCGTAGCTACCCGGCTCTGCTCGTTTTTCGTCTGTCCCGCGAGCCCCCGTTCGGAATCGATATGCAAATCTGCACCGCCGTCTAAGTTCATTAAGCGCGATCCAAATTTTCTATTCGTCGTAAAAATTGTTATTCCTCGGAAAGTACTCTTTCATCGGTAATTCGGTTAAGTCGGTTGCAGAATGTTAAGAAAACCTACTCAAAATAAAAGAAATGTTCGTTCAACGAGATTGAAAAATTGTTAATTGAAGA
>NW_017100152.1:36670-46398 GCF_001263275.1 Habropoda laboriosa | reverse complement strand
CATCAATCAATTTTCGTTGGGTAGCTATTGCAACATAGGCTCCAGTATTAACTTGTATAAATATAAGTTACAGTGCATTTGTAGCATTTATCATTTCTTTCGTATTCAGTAACTGAAAACGACTTCATGAAGAAAATTTCAATCGAACGAAAATTAACCAGAAAGAGAGTAAAGTATCAACTTTCTTTCTAATAAAAATCTAGCTCGGAGAGTAGTGTGTTAATGAGTGTTATTTATAATTTATACCTTTTTAAATCGCCTCGTTTTCAGTGAATCAGAAAACAATTAATTTTCACAAAATATGCGATATTTGACGTATTTTATACCATCGCCGAGCGTTTAAATATTTAAAATTGAAAGTTAATTATTTTTTGATTCGTTAAAAACAAGTCGATTTAAAATACCTTATTCGTGGCCGAGTGTTCAAATGTTAAGACATTTTCCTTGAAATTGGCTCGAAAAAAGAATAACCCACTGTTAGAATTATGGTAATAAATTAAAAGATATTATTTTAATCATGAATCTTCTTTATTTTGATACGCGAGGAAGGCACGTCGCTATGCAATCAATCAAACAAAACATCGACAAGACGCAGAGAAAAAAAAAACGTATCAGCGTCACCCATACTAAACAGATGGTTACTATGTTATTTCTATATATATATATTTATATTAATCTGTCTCAGTATGTTGATTATTTTTGCTGTTACTATTACACAGACACATACTCATTTCTCCTTATAATCCAACACCCACTAATTCGATAATTTTGATAAAATAAGAACCATCGGTGGGTTCCTCGTCTTTCCTAATATTCTCAATATTTCTCAACTTTTCGTCCGAAAATGAAACAGCAAAAGTGTGTATCTGCATAGTCACTTTCTCCGTAGCATCTTGCACAATGCAACAGAGTGTAACAATAGTGGCCAGACTATCACAATGGTCGGCAAGGAAACCAAAAGGTTTGACGGGGTACGGACGAATTGCGAGGATCGCGGAAGACCGCCGGCCATTGTTTTTGAATCTTATTGTTTCCTCCAGAGACAGAGTAACGACAGCATCGCGTGCTCGCGGGGATATCGTGGATGCTAATGCTCCTGGATGCGCAACGATGTTTAGCCAAGGAACACGCGCCCGCAAGAAATCTCTATGTATACTCGCGCCATCTTGTCGACGGCCGATTTTCTCTTAATTAATAACACGTATCTATTTATACCATCCTACTTCTCTTTTTTTTTTTTAATATTTCTTCAACACGAAGATTCAAACGAGAATTAATTTCGAATTAATTTCGAATTCATTCTACAAATGAAATTAGAATTAATTTCAAGAATTTTACTTACCTTGAAAGTAGCTCTTGGTACGAAGGTAGCTGACGCTGAGTCTGAGGATGCTGAGCCGGTCCAACTTGCTGAGAATATTCTGCTCGAACGGGAGCAATGATGCCAGAGTGTCCAGCTCGGCGTTCAGTCGTTCTCGATGTCGCTTGCTGGGATTCGATTTTGTCACCCCATCCTTCTGCGGTGGTTTCAAGCTATAACAGAAAGAAAGGAACAGACAACGTTGAATTAGTGAGTGATCTGTCTCCAATCGAAACTCGTGTGTATCCCTTCCTTCTAGAATATTTTGACGATTTCAAAAAATTTGTCTTCTCTATTATTTCGTTTGCCAATATTAAAAATTACATAAAATGCACCTATTTCATTCAATTACTCGTATACACTGTAGACCAAAAGCCCTCCAAAAATTCACATCAATATTGAATCAGCTACTAATTCTTTATAAATTTGAATAGTATTTTACTTCGTTCGGATTGATTTGCGTAGTAAAAAAATATCAAGAAATTCTTAAAGTTGCGAACTTTTTCTGAAAATTCTTGTATACCCTGCAATGCACAGTGATCCCAAACATTTGCTTGGCAGTGTATATGAAATTAATTTTTCAATATTTTCAATCGCTCGAATAATCCCGTAAAAACTGGAAAATTTTCTCAACTGAAAAAAGAATCACGTCACGCCGGCTTAATTAGGTCGAGTAATGAGGATAATCGTTTAGCCTGCGGAGTTCGCGTCGGTCTGGTTATAGGAATTCCTCGGCCACCTCTATGATTCAGAACAACAGGCGGCCTACGATACGAAATATCTCGATAATTAAAGGTGATCACTGTTCGAGGGTTGATTGACGCGCGGAGAAACCCTACGGACCGATATGCCCACTCAACAACCAGGATTCTTTGGGTTAAGTATAGTTATTACAAAGTACTTGACTCATCTGCACTTCCATCGATTCCTTTTTCTCATTTCTCTCCTATTTTTCTTCCTCTTTTCCTCTTGTTTATTCAGGTATGGGGTACATGGTGCATAAATTGTTCGATAAGTATGACAAGTGGAAGTTGGCTACCACTTGGTGGCCTGATCGTCCGCCATTGGCGTAGGAATGAGAGAAAAGTATTTTTATGAACTACTGAATAAATTGAGATAAAGAATATTCATTCTTTCGTTGTTTTTTTTTTACTGAGAATTATGCTCGTAGTGTCTGGAGAATTTTTATGAACAACTGAAAGAATTGAGATCAAGAATATTCATTTTCTTTATCTTCTTTTATTTTTTGAAAATGTTGGACATAGTGCGCGAAGATTTTTTTTTGGCAAAAATTAGAGTTTCAGGGACAGTTTTTCACATTGGAGGAAATATTGACCAATGGTGAATGAGACGCCAGTGGTAAACAGGCGAAATCAAATATCACGGATCGAGGACGGACTGTTTGTTTAATTGAAGCGCTCGCCGTGGGAATGGGACCCCATGCCGAACGTATATGAAACTCATTGGCCTCTGTAGCCCTGTACTTAGCAATAATTATTCCTGCATGTATGTGTACGAGCATTTAACATATTCCCGAGGAGGAATTAAAATCATGGTCCAGCAGGTACCAATGAAACTCGATATTTGTTGAATCAACCCATTCGAAATTGACAGAGCACAAAGTTGAAATAATTCAAACTTTTCCATTCTTCCTTTAAATTCGTCCCACACGATTTTCATTCAAGAATAACATCCGAGCTTTCAAAACTGCTACTCTATTAACTGTTTACCACCTGAACCAACCAAGTAATTAACCCTATTCCATCAATTCACCCATCAAACAATTTTCAAATGGTAAAAGCGCGCGAAACGTGCAGAGAAGGGAGAGCCGCGAGGAAAAAGGGGGAGACAAGTTAAGACAAGAGAGGAAAGAAAGAAGTAGGAGGGAAAAACGGCGATGGCCTTAATTAAAATGCTTAGGGGTTAGAAAGCGTGATGAATGAGATTGCCGGCCATATACGAGCACGGACGTGTACGCGGTCGCGCGCGCGGCAGCACCGAGAGAAGAACTCTATTAATTATTAGATGACACCGAATCCATTATCCGGGACGAGGAACGAACGGAGGTCCTCGAGGAATAGTCTCATTCAGATACCATTAGGACCAACGGCTCGGCCTTTTGTTCTTTCGCGGCTGGTCGCGCGTTCCCCAGCGTGCAAAACACGGTTAATTATCGGGACGGGAGGAAAGGAGTGCCACGTGGGCCGCGCCACTTTGCTCCTCTCTTCCTCTCGCTCTTTCTTATCCTTCTCCCCCCCCCCCTTCGTTGCTTTTTCTTCTTCTTCTCTTTTTCGTTTGTCAGTCTGCGAAGGTGTTCACGATGGATTTAGTTTTTTCTTTCTTTCTCCCTCTTCTGAAATAGGCGACTGTTGTCGCGTTCGTAGACAATTTGATTCGGTCGGAAAGAGGAAACGAAGCTGCGAGATTGTAGCCGCGCGACGCGTTCGAGGAACTCGTCAAGGATACCGGAGAACGTCCTGGTGCACTTTGATGACACTAATTGCAATCGTTAAGACTAACGACGGGTGGAGTAATCCGGTGAAATATCTAACAGGAAATATTGAGTTGCTCAGGCAACGGAATATGGAAGGACACCGGTTTGACACTTCTTCAATTTCCCGTCAAATTGTTTAGCACGGGAACTAATAGACGTTTCTTTCATTCGCAACTTTCGTCCCATCGAAAATAAAAGATTCTAATTTCGAGTTACGTTTCAAAGTTTGAAATGTCCCCCACATTTTGGATAATCCCCAATTTCCTGCCAAATTCCCATTTTTCTTTTATTCGTGACTTTCGTTGCTTCCAATGTAAAAGATTCTAATCTTGAGTTACGTTCGAACGTTTGAAGCGTGATTCATGTGCAAAATTAGGCGATCACGCTGTTATCGTCGGCGGTTGGATCACCGTGTCACGATGATGAAAAAAAAAAAAAATCCGCGGAGTAGAAGGGAAAAAAAGACGGAGAGAAAAAAAATTATAGATTTCACGGGACAATGTGTCCCAGAGGGAACCGATGAATGAGACACGCGTTTACATAACCGACTTTTGTTCTGCCGCAGCGTGGGAAGAAAGCGACGCGAACCGTGCACTTTGCGCGGCAGAAAACTGCATTTCAATGCGTTCTGAGACTGCAAGTTCGTCGCTGTAGTATGAAACCGATGCGACAATGCTGCAATTAGACACGTAATTGCCTCTCATTGCAACTATTCTGACCGTTTCCTGTGTTACACACACGCGCGCGCGATCTATCTATATTTTTAATCGGGAAAAATAAATCTTTACCAATTTGTTCCCCCTTTTTCTATTATCGCTGAATTCATATTCCAGCTTCAGACATGGAATTTTTATTATAATTCTGTTGCAGAAATTAGCGAAGCGTCGAGTAAATCAGCTTATTTGTAACTCCAGTTGGTAATTGGCCCGCTATTAAACTTGAATTACGCTCGCCTTACCGCGGCGGTGGTCGTTATTAAATTTGGACCGGTCGGTTCTCACAGCGGTTACCTACCATCTGACGATTATTTTAATTACGTTTACCACAACGACCGGCTATCACGGAACATAGATCGTAATTCTCCTAGTAATTAGTAACCACGCGGATAGTTGCTTTATTCGCTACTGTGTGCCTGATTGATATAAATTCTTGGTATATTTTTCATGATTTTTTACAATGTACATACAAAACCTGAGTATCCGGTTTAACGAGTCTGTAACGTCACTTCTTTCTTTCTCTTCAATAAACTTTGCATATAACTATTCGTTACAATTTCTTATTAAAATGTCACCTTCTATATCTAAATACCGAAAAATATCTATCTAAAGTTTACTTAATTCTTCCAATATACCGTTTTCACCAAAAATAATTTCTAAACGTTTAACCTACTGAAATCTGTATCACGCCTGAAATCTGCCTTCGTTAAAGATATTCGATTAAAATTGCCCAGTGGACGTCTGAAATTGACTTAAATCCCAGGTGTCCAACTAAAATTTCTCGATTAGGTATAGTCGGAAAAAGAAATACAGCGAGGTCGTAAATTATGGTCTTTATCTTCTCGAGTTTCTGCCGATCTGCTTGTCGATATGCTGGAACGTGTAAACTTTGACGCTTGGCCGATTTTACAACCTCGCATATTTCTTCCCTCGACTATACGTAAAATTTCCTTGAATCTTCAACTTCCAAACAAAATCTTTTTATGCACCTTCCTTTTTACCAAAAATAATTTCCAAGCAATTAACCTACTGAAGTCTGTTTACATTTACCGGCGAATCAATTACAATGCTACAACTAATTACCTCTAATTACACCGTCTAATATCAGAAAGAGATTTCACGAGAAGGTGAATTAAGAAGAAGGACCATCGCGAATCGGGTCGCACGATTTTCCGGCTTTGCCAGGTGATAACGCGTCAAGTGGTTCGTTCGACCCCTTCAAAGCAGGCTTGCCAACATATAGACCGGTTGCGTAGATGCGTGTCGGCTCCGCGGACCGTAACACGGTTACGCACTCGAAATGTGCGCGCATACTTCAGAGCCGCTGTTTAATGGCCGGCGTTATCGCGATCGTTACCCTAAGGCTTCACAGCAATTTTCCATACCTCCCTCTTACAAACGTTGACGACTAACCTCGCCTTCGATCGTGTTTTCCTGGAGATAGAGACCTTCGGAATAAAAATGTGGAACCTTTTCGATGGAACATGCACGACCTTGTTGACGTTTCAGATAGTCCTTCTTTCTTTTACTTATGAAAGAAATTCAAATTGAAGTAGATGTTACGGTTAGTAGGAAAGTTGATTTTCACGGAAATGATATGACTTCACGGAGAAAGACAAATATGGAGGCAGTGGAGACTGATTAGAATTAAATAACGCGAGTCAGAGGTGGAGTACGGTAGCAAGATCGGATTAGGGAATAACACGCAATTGTCGAATCCATCAGAACTGTAGATGGTTTTTGGGTAAATATTCGGGGGTCCTTCGAGATCGATGCAAATTGGCCGGAAGTGGGGTAGAGTAAATAAGGAAGCAATCTCTGGGCGGTGGAGTTATCAATCAGAGAGTCCTCGATTTGGCGGAGAACCTCTGACAGATTCACTCGATTCAAAGTCTCTATTTTTACAGCTCCTTTTTATAAATATTAACGCTCCTATAATTAAAAAAAAATTCCGAAGCTGTTAAAACTTTCGAAAAGTGGAGAATACTGTGAAAATCTTTATATTCACAGCTCTTGGAAAATTTCAAATTACCAAAAATTCTACCAACAACTAATTACAACTCTTCACCTTTCTATAATTGAGCCGTTTAATGGAAAATTGGTGTAAGACAATTGTTTGCCTTTCTGAGTTAACACCACATCTCGAGAGCTTAACCTTCCTTCTGTATTGTGCAGAAGTGGTGTAAGGATATCTTCATTAGTTTCTCAGCGGATGGCAAAATAAGTAAGAACGTCCCACTCGAATGGCATGGACGCTATATGCAAGAATGATGTGAATCAGTCTTTGGTGTGAGATAAATGACATTGGACTTCTGGATTTCGAAGAAGTGAGCGATGAATAAGAGCTTAACGTTATCGCTATCCACAAAGTTTATGTGTAATGCTTAGAATTATTTTTCGATTTAAATTCATGACAATGTAAACTACATTTTATTAATTTTTTTAAATAATTTCTTTGGTAATTAATAAAACAGTAGAAACGTAATGTCTACCTCAACAAACAGATCCCTGTTTTATTACATCTAATAATAATTACCTTCCCGGTTTGCACGAAAATGGTGCAAGTCAGAGAAATATCGAATAAAATGATTATATATACACTTGATTTGCGGGGCAAAATGGCATTATTAGCTTAAGGTATAACTATACAGTGGCTTACATAAAAGAGATTTAACGTTCTTTCATGTTTCTGAATTTTACAGAACATTTACTTTATCCCTCATTATCTATAAATCGCCTTTACTGGCTAACGCCACTTTCGCATTAAGCGGCTCGATTAAAAAAGGAATTCCAAAGCTACTAAAATTCTAGAAAAGTGGAGAATACTCTGAAAATTCCAAGCTACCAAAAATTCTACCAAGAACTAATTACAAATCCTCACCTTCCACTTTAGGTTCTCCAGACTATTACAACACATCTATACAGAAACCATTTCCTCAGAGAGCTCGCCATTTTGCCGAGTAAAATCCCCGCGGTCCTTCTACCCTTCATCCAACCCCAAAGAGAGAGGCCAAGGCAGAAGCAGCGTCTGCGTATCCGTTTCGTCCCTAATCCCTCGGCCCTTTAATGGCTCGTCGACATCAAGCCTCTTCGTTGACGTCCATCCGCGAATGTATCAGAGAAAGACAGAAAGAGGGAGAAAGCAGAAGAGACGAAGGGGAAGAGACGAAGAATGGGGTTGATCGTTCGAACGGAACGGGGAGACGCGCAGGCGCTACGAAGGGTGGGTCCACTATGGATTTTCGAGGGTAGAGAGTCTCTACCAGTGAAGTTCCGGGGTGGCAGACAGTATGGGGTAGCAATGGAAGGCTCCCAAAGCGCGGGGGATGCTAGCATGCTTCCTGGGATGGTGATATACACGGCTGGCCAGGCGATGGGGATAGGGGGTGGTGTCTAGGAATGCCTGGCATCGACCTTGAACCGTGGCTCGAGCTGAACAGGGCTCGGTTTTCTTCGAGGGTTGAGGGTAGCTCGATTTCTTTACGGTGAAGGGTTTGATTTAGTATGTAGAGGGTGGAATTGTATTTTAAAGTGGCGGATGTGCTTGGAAGAATTTTCTAGAACTATTAAGAGCTTGATTTTGTTAAGCAGAAATTAGAATTGTAATTCAAGAATGACAGATATGCTTGGAATAGTAACGGCTTCAGCTCAAACAAATAGAACGTACCATCAAAAGAATGCTGGAGCCAACACCAAAACCACCAAGTGTGCCGAACGCCAAAGAACACAACAAAACAATGGTTTTCCTCCCATACATCGAGGGTACAATGCCTACACAAAATGTTCAAAATGAACAATATCGAAACAATTTTCACCACAGATACGAAAATTGGTCAAATCCTCACCTCCCCCAAGGACCCACTGCCGCGTCTTTCATCAGCAGGAGTCTACAAAATACCCTGTTTGAAACTGGGAGGAGCGTGAGTACACGTCTTAAAGAACACGAGAGGTGCACCAGACTAGGGTACATACAATCCGCAATAGCGGAACATCACCTGGAAACAGGGCACAAGATTTTGTTTGATGAAACAAAAGTCTTAGCCAGATGCAAAGGATACTTCCCGCGCAAATATAGGGAATCCTTAAAAATTATGAAAAACTCTAACAACATCAATAGAGACACAGGTTACCAACTTAACCCTATCTGGAGCACCCTCCTCCCGTTTTTTAACTGATCGATCAATTAAACACTGATTGGTCAAAATCACTGATCCGGAAAATGAACACAAGTACTTAAAGGCACACTATTATCAGTACGTCTCCAGACCCCGATGAAGCTAACTGCACTGCTGGCGAAACGTCGGAATGTAAATTCTTTTGGACACGGCTTACACCCGAAAGCCTCAAATAATTCCGCTCATATCAATCCGGGCCGTGAAAGTCTCAAAACACTCATGCTTGTCTGAAACAACTGAGAGCTTGATTATCTTAAGTAGAGAATAAAATTGTGCTTTAATATAATGGGTGTGTTTGGAAAATTTTAGGATCGATGAGAAACTTGATTTTGTTGCAAGCAAGGGGTGAAATTGTGATACTGAAATAGTGGTTATGTTAAGAATAAGTTTTGCAATAATTGAGGATGAAATTGTAATTGCAAATTGGAGAATAGGTATATATTTGGAATGGTTTTTGAGAACAATTAAGAACCTGATTTAATAAGTGCTTGATATTTTACTGTTTTATTCAAAGTAAATAATATCAGGGAGCGATAATTTATTAGGAGTTGTCATCAGTCAGCGTTTCCACATTTATTAATTACCCTTCGCATGGTCGCTTTCCCGTTGTTCCTCGTCGTCCATTCGGAGAAGCCGAAGACTGATTTTATCGAATCAGATCTCGCGGAACGATAAGCGGGTATCGGTCACGTGGCTAAGGAATTACGACTCGCCACGTCACATATATCCATTCAGTCGGTTGTTAACCATTCGCGATAATTACATTTTAATGGAAAAATGAAAATTTCGTTACTCATTCACCGGAAGTTACTACCGCCACACTTTCATTACGATAATTACTAGAGTGGAACTGAGGTTCTCGAAAGAGATTTGTCATTTCTGAGTATTCTTCACCCTTATATAAGAAAAAATATTTCGTGAAGTGAAATACTAATTAATTTATATTCCCTGCAACTCCAAGACCTAATTGCACTTCTAATTTC
>NW_017100152.1:18156-36634 GCF_001263275.1 Habropoda laboriosa | reverse complement strand
TAGGGCAAATGTATCCAATTTTATCGATCAATTTATATTTCTCGCAACTTTATTCCCTTCGTGTTGGTTTTTATTTTGAACGAAAGAGGAAAACTTCGAGGCGAACCGCGGCCATGCAACGAATTCACCGTGGCTCGAAACGAGCGGAAGTGCATTCGCCTGTCAACGTGGTATTTCGTAAGCGGCGAGCAGAAAGAGCGAGCCGCTGATGCCGGCCGGAGCGACTTTCGACATCCTGTGGCGAATAATCGACCATATGTCGGCCGACGGCCAGAATTAGTGGTCTTCGTCAAAGAGAACTTCTCGACAACAAAAATGCAAATGCAGCTGTTAAGCTACTTTCGCGACCACCGTCAAACTGTCTCGCTTTCCCACCTTTCCGCAAGCTCTCCTTTTGCCTTTCTCTTTCAAATATTTTTACCAATTTTTCTATAATAATCCCACACCTGATAATCAAGTCTTCTCTTCTCTAATCGTCAAAATAATTTGAAAACTGTATCGTATACACCACAACTGCTCATAAATATAACATTTGCTCGTCTAATTTTTTTTTCTTTATTCACAAGTACGATACAATTTTTCGAGAAAATAATTTTTTTAAATAAAGCTCAGAAAACTAGTTGAACTTTGGCCTTATAATGGCGAGTCAGACTCCCGGTACAGGTTGCAGTCAAGATGAGGCAAAAGAAGAATTGCATCTCTGATCAATTTGTATTTTAGCTCTAAATTCAGCTTCCATTTAAACCTGACGATTACAAAATACAAATTTTATATACTATTTTCATTTGTTTTAATTAACACGGTATTAAAACAGGGAGTAGTCGAGGCTAACATAAGTAGCAATAAAAAAATCGTAAAGGAGAAGGATAAGTCCTTGACATCTTTCTTGAAAACTAGTGAAACGAAGAACATTGTGAACAAATGAACGAGCAACTACTTATGAAAGATACCGTACAACATTCTGATTAACTTCATATTTTCAACAATAAAAAATTGAATCCTAACTGACAGCCCTATATCTAGCTGCCAAGGCCGCATTACAAACAACAAGCCCCTCTTTCGTACAAACTACCATTTATCGATCCGCAAACCGCTTAATTAACATCTAGAGAGTGCAACAAATCTAAAGCAAGGCCTCCTCCTGCAAGGTACTTCCATAATTTCCTATTCTACGAGGTTTCGCGCTTTCCACCGCGAAGTAAACGCCCATAGGTCTCCGCTAACGGTTCCAGAATCGACGGCGCGATGCTAACGGGAGCAGAAAGGATCGTTCTACGGCATGCGTTGATCGCGTTAACAAACGGGTCCAGTCACCGTCGGTTAGCATTACACGGCCGCGAGCCGGCGTTCAACCAGAGCGTCGCGAACGCCGTTTCCTTCATCGCCGTCGCGAATTAATTACCACGATCGTTCCAGGATTAATTACCGGCTCTCCTATCGGTACAGACGCTTTTTCTCGCGCGCACGCGATTTAAACGCGCCGCCGCCGGGGGCTGATCCGCCTCACAGAAACCAACACTCTGCTGGAGTTCCCTGGACTTTCTGCTTAAACCGAGTTGATTCGGTGATTTAGAATATCCTTCAGGGTAGTTTGAAGGATAACTGGGTTGATGTGGTCAATTTTGGATAGAATGTAAAAAAGATTTCGTTAAAGGGTTATTTAAAGACTTGGAAAGTAAGTACGCATTCGAGACGTCCTTGTGGAAAAACTGTAAATGGAAATTGAATGGAACTTTTTCAGGGTGAAACATACATTTGTGGACCAGATTTTGGCCAATTTTTATTTGGAAATATTAATAATGGTGGAAGATGACGCTATTCCGAGAATCTTCTCAAGTTTGACGTCTTTGATTAATTATAATAAAATTAGGGTTGAAATTTCAATAATTAGATGATCGGGCAATGTGTCGCGCTTTCAGGAATATCCTGTCGAAATTGCATGCAAATTCATCGATTACTTTTCGAGATATGATATTCAACAGCTCGGAAGATCTTTAACCAAGTCCTTAGACAGAGAATCGTTCCATTTAACCTTCTGTAACCCCATCGCTCTCCTAGATATCGATCTGAAAGCTTCGGAATATATTTTGAAACGTATAAAAAGAATCATTAAAATTCTCTTTCTAGAGAAATGTAAATGCTTACTTGATAAAGTAACTTTGATGGAAAAAGTGAAATCAGTGTTTGGAACAATCGACTGTTCTAAGAGACAAGCCGGTCATTAATCTTCGCTTACTTCGGATCCCAAGCCTGCTGTATATCTTCATGAGAATCGCCTCGAACAATCTAATCGTGGAAGATTACTTACCGATCTGCCAGATAAGAATTACACACTGTTACCGTGCAATTTAAGACACATCAGGAACAACGATCAGAGAGAGGGGAAGGCTCAACAAATAGCAGCTACTACTAACGTTTACTACGTAAGGATTCGTCTAAGAAGAAGGTTGGAAAAAGTACGAGAAAAATCTGGCTCGTAGCGCGTTTCACCCGTTCCGTGTTGCTAGATTCTCTGTACACCGTGTAGATTATGTAGAGCGCGTAACTGGCGTGACAAACGGAATTATTATGCGAGGACGAACACCTCGCTGGGATCCTCAACAACTGCCGGAACTAATTGAGTGGACGAACTGAGACAGTTTTTCGAGCCACGCGGATTATTCCGTCGCGGATCCCGTGAAATTGCGAAATTCGCGAGATCGCAGCTGCTGCTCGATGGAAAATGTTATGTAACTCTAGTGAACATTCACACCGGGAGGTTTTTTTTATTCTTTTCAATCTCTTTAACATGGAAAATATGTGGAAGATTGTGTCTCTTTTTTATGGTTAATTAAGTCTATTGGAAATTCCAGGAGTTTGTAAAAATTTTAAGATTCCAAACACCCCGATATAAAAAAATTCTAAATTTTCAAAGATTCCAAACTTTCAAATATCAAGAAAATTACAAACTTTCAAAGATTCCAAAAATTGTAAGATTTTGGAAAACTACCAAATATCAAAAACTTATACATTTCTAAAGATTCGAAATATCCAAAGATTCCAAACTTCCAAATATCAAAAAACTTCCGAATTCCTAAAAAATTCCAAAATTTGCAAACGTCCAAACACTCAAATATCAAAAAAATTGCAATTTCGAAAGAGTTCAATTACCCAAGCATTCCAAAGTCCACCTATTCTCCTCCCGAATCTCTGAATCTCCGTTTCCCGACCTGAAATCTCCGAAAATCGAAGGGATGTAGCGTGAATCTGGGATGGAGGGCCGGTAGATCGGGCCGCGATCCCGCTTAGAAATCTCCACGCATCGAAATCTCCGGGCGTCCCACGCAGACGGGGCAAGAGATCCCCGAGCGATCAGTCGGACATCGACATTACCTCCTCTGTTCGCGTGATCGTGCACGGGGCCCGATACGCCGGCGAATTTCGAATTCAACGGAGAATTTATGGCGGCGAGAGCAGCTCTCGGCCCTGGTAGTTGTCCCGACCAACAGAGGACGAAAGAGAGAGAGAGAGAGAGAGAGAGAGAGAGAGAGAGAGAGAGAGAGAGAGAGAGAGAAGAGAAATACGCGCTCCTTTTCTCCACTGACTTTTGCACCCGTTGCGTTTTCGGCAGCCGGGAGATTTGTGGTCCCCGGTATTCGACGATTTAGATGTTCATTTAATTTAGTCGTCGTCCGTCGTGCTCCGAGCCGACGGACCCGTGCTTCATTAATAGTCGAACCGAGAAAATAAACGAGTTTTGATTTATGCACTGTCCGCCGCGCGTACGCTACGAACGCGCTCCACTTCGTTTCATCTCAGCACGGTTAATTAAATTGTTTATAGTCGAACGAGAGGAGTCCTTGTTTTAAGAAGTTTTTCTGCCATTTGAGACGACACGGTGGAGTTTGAGGACCAAAATGGCTTTCCTCGGCGCAAGAGAAACGTAGAGAATGATGAAGATCTTGGGAAATTTCATTTTCATATGACATGAAGACAGCATGATGGCACCAAAATGGAAGCTTACATAGTGCAGAGGTAGATGTTTCTATTTTAACAGAGAATAGGTTCCCTTGCTTTGCAACAAGTTAGTGACAAGGTTACTTTACTGGATTAGAAACTTCAATTCTCGGAGTTAAGATTACTTTTGAAGAATCTTCCACTGCCACCTATCGTCAGTCTGCAAAGTGCCATAAAAATGGGAAAAATAGCGAGCAGATTCGTTTATTAGCACCCTGTCTAACGCGTCTCATGAGGAAAGGGTGAAGGGTTGCCACTGCCAAGATGGCTGAATGTTGGTCTGCGTGGCAGGCTGCGGCAAGATGCTCGATAGGGATCAGAAGAGGGAATAACGTCGCCGGTAGAACCGTAAACAAAGCCTGAAGGCGTGGGACGTCGAATGGAAAGCCTCACGGATCTTCGTTAATTGTACGGATTGAGCGGCGATCCCTTCGACGCGATATCTTCGATTTTCTGCAATAACCTGGCTGTGTCCTCCTTAGCCGTCGAAACATAAATTCGCGACAGACGATTCGCGGAATTTCTTTCGAACTTCGCGGTTCACTCGAAGGTGTGGCCGAACTCAAATCCAAACTCGAAACCTCCTTCTTTCAAAAATTAGCTAAGTGATTATTATAATTCATCAACGAAAAGGTAAACAACACTGTTGCATTCAAATTCTTGGTACAGATTAAAAGTAAACCTGTGAAATTTTTCTCAGAGAGTAACCAAAAGTGTTGAATATTTATATTTTTCACCACCACTTTGAAAAGGTTAAAAATGTAACGAGACTCTAATTAAAAATGTCTACCAACCTCCATCATCATCGTCTCCATCTTCAACGCCACAAATTTAAACATTTTTGCACTTTGTACAATAATTAACAGGGAGTCGTATGAACGTGTACACATATATTTGAAGAGTCTCTAAATTTTTCCCCAGGACACTTTGTTCCCCGGTAATTGGCCTGAGAGTGAAGTCGAAAAGCTCCAGGACTTCCGGCGCCCTTAATTGCGCCAAAGGCTTATTAGACGCGGCGCGAGACCGCGTATGCACGCATGCAAATGCGCCACCACTTTAATATGTATATTTTGTATATCTTTAGCATACATATTGATGCTCATACAATGCGGCGGTATAACCACTAATGAGATACAGAAGGGTTCCTTCACCCTCTAAATACTCATACACGTCTGATAACCCGGAGAATGCTAATTACCATCAATTATCTAACGTTAAAACGTATTATTCAATGAGTACAACCGTCGCTAAAAGCCTGTGAACATCGAACAAACCGATTTCTCTCTCTCTCTCTCTCTCTCTCTATCTATCTATCTATCTATCTCTCTCGTTGTAAAATCAAACGAATATTAAACGGGTGGTGCCATTAAAAATTCATGAGTTATTAAAGGTGGCGTGTCCTTTCAAGGATCAAAATCCACAAGCGGTGACCGGGATAATCAAAAGACAGCCAGCGTTGAATCGTCGATTAATTGGTACACGATGGTAATTAGTCGTGGATAACGATTGCCGTTTCATTCTCGATGGAATTAGCGCGGCGCCATTAAAACGATCTCGATGAAAAATGTCCCTTGTTAATCGATCCTCCGCCATTGAAAGCCTCTGAACCTTACGAATATATACCATTTAACCGTAGAAACATCCAATCGATTGACGGGTTGATTAAAAGGAAAAGAAAGAAATAAAAATGGCCACAGTGGCCAATAAATGTCACGCGTTAAAACGAACCGCCTGTACTTCAGCATATGTACGTGCGCAGTCATTTTAAGTCACATGTGTGGTCTGGTTTCTTATGAGACACTTTGCGAATGATAAAGTGCCGCTAATTAACCCATCAAGCATTGCACATGCTCGGTTGTATCCATCCTCATAACCGGTAGCGCGTTCGGAATGACTTAACCGCCGTTCAGTCTCATCAGTGCTCAGTCATTACCGGGTGGATTAGCTATTTCTGACGCGGTTATCTATTAATCATACCCCTCGTCAGTTACTGACCTTCTGCTCGTAGGCGATACTGCGTTCGGTGATAATTATTCAGCTTGATATTAGGAGATTCTGAGGGTTCTCGATTTAATTCTCTTTAAGATAGGGAAGCTTTAGAATTTTGGAAACCACCAATCAGAGGATTGGATGCTGCGTGATTCTGTGGGTTTTCCGTTTAATATAGAGAAACTTTAGGCTACTGATACTCTACGAATTTAGAAACCATTAATGGAAAAATTGGAAAGTGTGTGACTCCCAAAGAAGAGATCTAAGGATGTACGAAATATAGAAGATCCAAAGTTGGAAGAACCATAGCATTCTAAGAAACCAGCAATAGAAATAGTGGAAGCAGTGTAACTCTCAAAGAAGAGATCTAAGGACGTGTGATATATAAGAGAGATTAAATTAGTGATAAATTTGGAACTGTACTCTAACAAGTGTAATTCTCAAAGATCAGATCCAAGGATACGTAAAGCACATTAAGTATCCAAAGTATGTTTTTGTGTCTCTCAAAGAACAGATCTAAGGATTAAGAATATGTCGAGCACGAAGAAGACATGTGAACAAGAACCTAACCCAACTTTTCTCTCGCATAAAATCGATCATTTACAAAACGGGATTATCCTCTATTCAGTAATACTTCAAAAAAAAAAAAAAATAAAGTTCTACAACCAGGATCGATGTTCTCTGTGTCATTTTGGTGCAGGTATCTAGCTCAGATGCTCGTCGTGCTTGTGTACAGAGAGGCAGAGAAGAGAAAAAGCGTGTCGTGGCACGCCGGTGTCGGTGGTGCTCACGTGATGGAGTAAGAAATCGCGAGGCCGCGTGATTTAGGAAGGAGAGTCGTTAATCAACCGGCTGAGTTAGAAGTCAACAGGTGCGAGAACGAAGCGGCCGGCTGGCTACTCTCTCGCATGGGACACGCATGCCGCGCGTGTGTCATGGACCTGTGTCTCCGTGTGCACGCCTCTTGCTACCAGGCTACTAGAAACGGGGACGAATCGAAGAAATCGCCCAAGTACTTCGAATTATCAAACAAAATTCAATTTTTGCGGTCAATACGTTCCGTGAGAAAAGTATGAGTTTCGACGTCTGTTTAGAATGTTTAATTACAGAAAAATGTCAATTGTGTTAAATTCTTGTCACTTTAATCCACTTCGTGAGCGTTTTGGTTTGAGCCTTGAATCCAAGAGTATTCTTCTTCGTCTGATATATGCTCTACTTCCAGAAACGCGTTAATCAGATAGCGGAGATCCTTAGTTACATCAATGATGAAGTGAGAGATGCTTAAGTGATGCTTCAGTAAAATGAATTTATAAGAACAGAATTCTTGAAATTGGATGAAATTCCCTAATTTCCTTTTACCCTTCGAGATTAGCAACATTTCTTCATTTCAAATATTTCTAACCCTTTCATTTCTTCGAATAAGAAAGTCTCTGCTGGTAATAACGATTAGATGAGAGATGTACAAACACCGCTCAATTAGAGAATGAATATATCTTAACGAAATCAACGTTCATCTGATCAACAATCATGAACAGGTGAACGATAAAATTAGATAAGAATTTCGACCAATAAATTCTAAAAAATATCTGGACACTTCAAAGTGGAGGCTCTAATCCCTTCACCGAGTAAGATAATAAAGATGTCCGGTGATTTAAATGACCATGTAAGAGAGATGTTCGAATGATACACTTAATTCGAGCATTAGTATCTCTTAGCTCTCGAACGCGTCCGTCTAATCGATAAGCATCGACAGGTGGAATAAATTCGGTTAACCGGTAGATTAGCCAACGATCTAGTGGATTAAGTTGCATGCATTAAGGCGTCGTTAAGGTGACGCGTAAATTACGGTCGATGTAATCGATAATAAAATTTATTGTCTCGTCGATGGCCGCGCGATTAGCGCGATTCCACGTGGAAACCGGTCTGAATTCCCCCCGCATGGATACAGAAGAGAGGCAATCTTCAAGCTTTTCGTCTTGTTTCATACAGATAGCAATTTTCTCCCGGGGTAATTATCACTTTAGAGCTAGGATATACCTGGATACATTAATAATCCGCGGGAAATGCCTGGTTCGAGCACTACGATCAATTGCTCACCGCTTCGAGGATTCCTATCCGAGATTACACTGGCTTTACGAGTAGCCGATTGAGTAATAGATTCACAAACTGCGGTGAAGTGGTGTGAAAAAGTTTCAATGAGTTTCCTGTTTCTTGTGGCTCATTGATCGAGTAGCCAGAGTAATCAGCAATAATTTAACGTGGATACCGAAGATAATTTTATCAGTATATTTAGAATACAATTCGATAAAGTGATACAAGAAACAGTTCACTTTTAAAAACACCTTAGAACACCGAAAATTTTACTTTAGAAGAAAAATTCTTAAAGTTCTTATAGATGAAGACAGTAAAATTTCGATGTAAAGAATTTAGACAAAATTTCTGCCCACAAATCATCGTGAAAACAGTGAATTCTCAATCAAGAATCGTAAAATTTCTGATACGGAATATCCTTTCGCTAAGAATACCCTCAAAATATCCACGAAATCAAGACATCAACGTCCCAACCCAAAAAATTGTAGAATACAGATCGAGGATGCAGAGGAATCCGACAAACTAGCCTCCTTCTAGACTGATTCTAACGGCGTCTTTAATCACTCCATCCATTCAAATCCCCCCGAAAGATCCAATCCGAACTCGAAAGGGCCGCGAACAGAGTCGACGGTTCGTGCTACCGAATTCCCGTGACAAGGTACAAGGAACCGTAGCATTTCGACGAGCAAAAAGAAAGCAGAGTAGCATACAGTGTGGAAGAGGAAGAAGGAAGGTGGAAACGGGCTGGCAAACGTATTTGTCGGCTGTTGGCCCGGTTCTCGTCGCTCTCTGGCCAGCCAGGAAAGATTAGTGGTCCTAATTCCCGTGCTCGTTCGTTGCTCAGGAAATCCCTACGGTGGAAAGACACGTCTCTGACCTCTCCTCCCTTCGAAAACCCAACAGGAGAAGGAGGAGGAGGGATCGAAGGGAAGAGGAGAGAGCGGAGGAGACGAGTCGAGTTATCTGTTCCGTTTCTCCTGGCCCGTGTAGGTAGGAGTGTAGGTTACGAGTGTCCGAAAGCGGAGGCCACTGCTCGTGCTGGCTACCGTAAATGTAAATATCCTACGCTCGCCGCATTAACATACGTCCCTGCAGGCTCATTAAGGATGAAATTAATTATCCAATGGAATCGTTTCTCGTGTTCCAACTGGGGCCCCAAAGTTGTGACCGGAGACACGGAAAAACTGTAACCCTCCGATGGGTTTGAAGAACACTCTCTGGATAGTTCGGCAACCCCAGATGTAAGAATTTCGCCTACCAAATGTTCCTTCGGCACTGGTTTCCTTTATACTTGATTGGAAAGTCCTATCTCTAATTCTACTATGAAAATTTTGAGTTAGGATGAATTGATGTTTGATAGAATAGGTGAGAGAGGGAAAGTCGGTGTAGAAAACAGAGTAGAGAAAATAGTATAGAAATCACCAAACCCTACCGTCTCAATGAATAGTTAAACGTAAGTGAAAGAAGCAATAGTTGAAAAATTGATGGTAACACTAAAGATTCTTTTTGTCACGAGGCGCGAAGACAGTCCTGCAAGTGGCGAAAAAAGACAGCAGAATCCTGGAATCCGGCAGAAGTACAGCGAGTCCCTAAATGAACGATAAGCAAGTGGCAGAGGGTAGGCTAAGCTTAAAGGTGGCGCCAATCGATGAATAATCACGCGTGGAACGGCCGCGTAAAGCAATCAGCGGTCCGCGAAGAAATCACTGGGAGACTTAGAGCAGCAATTATCCTAATGGATGCAAAGTCACACCCTGCTGTCTGCACCGGGCATGGTAATGAGTTGATATCACCGCATACCAGGACCTTGTATCCTTCCAAGTCCTGTTCGAAGCAGCGCCGCGCCACTCCTCCTACCCTTCCTCCATCCTTTTCGTCCCTTTTTCTCTCACCTATCGTACGGCGCATCTTCTCCCTACCCTACGCTCTCTCTTCGTTCGTTCGCTCGCGTTCAGAATTCACTCAGCCTCGAAAATCACGTTCACACTTGAGCCTCGCGACCATGTTCGCCAGATATCCCAGAGAAAAGCAGAGGACAAGGTAGATAGCAGTTTCTGTAGAGAACCAGGACGATCGCTGATTGTGATCCTGCCTTTTCAATGGAGAATTGTTCGAACTAACTGGCCTGCAAGTGGTGCTTCAAGATGATCTCACAGGTTTAGGATTTAAATGAGAGTTCCTGGATGAAATCCAGGGTTCATTTGACAATTTATGCCAAGTTTTGATTCTTGGGAGGAGTGACGATTATTAGAGCTTTAGAATTTAACCCTGATCTTGTCATTCAAGAAATATTTAATTTTCTTTTCGTTTCATATTATTCTTAGTAGTTATATTTAAGAATACTTTAATAGCCATGTTAAGAAATTGAGTGTTATTCTTGTAAGATTACGATTTCGCTGAGAATTTAGGAGGAAAGAGGCTTAATTACAAGTGTAAACGAGTTAAGAAACTCGTCCCGCGGCCGACAAACCGCTTGAAATGGCTTCGCACTTGTCACTGACCACGGTTATCTCCTCTCTTCTAAGAAGGCGTTCACAGGGTGGCGGAGATACCGAGAGGCATGACCTCTACCTGCTGCTACACCTTCGCCACCGAGTTCTTCACGCGATTGCCCGCTCACGATTCGTTGAAATCTCGACGGGGTCGATGTTTATGCCCCCGCCTGCACCACGTATGATCAATTCTATCGAGGCTACTCTAACAGTGTTTTCAGCACATTTTCAATTTTGGAGATTTGAATGCTGAGGGCTCTGTATTTCAAATTTAGAAAATTTCGAATATCTGTATTACAAATTTAGAAAATTTTGAATATTTAGAATACTTAGAGTTCCCTAATCTAAATTTAGAAAATTCGGGGGTTCCAGAATTCCCTATTATGAATTTAAAAATCTGAAATAGACATTCATACCTGCCTATTCTAAATTTCGAAAATTTCGAAAGTTTAACAATTCAGCCCATTAATTACTAAATATGCATAGACTCCCAATTACAATGCACTGGAACAATTTGAAATGCGAACGAAGTACAGACCTGCAGCTCAAAAAACGTAACACACACGATTTCACTGACAACAGTAACCAGATGCAACATTGTTAAATTTGTCGAGGAAAAGCGAAATTTCGTTACGAGAAAGACGTGTGAACCGTGGCAATGACACGAATGAACTGCGGACAGGCAGTGGTAGCAAGAAGCTTTTGTACTCCGTGCAGTGCATTGATTGAAATGCAAACCAGTTAAGGGTGCAACCTAATCTCTGGCCTGAGGAAAATGCTATACACCGGCGGGACTTTCTACTGCAGCTGTAATCCCTCCCACAGGATTCGGTGTCGTTTTCCATTCACTAAAGAGGACAACTCCTCGCTTTAACTAGGTTCTCAGCTAACACTCAGCTTTTGTACAACATTGTGTATACTTGGAAAAATTTTCAACGAAAATATCAAAAAAATTCTACGCCTTGAAATGAGTTGAAAAGTTTCTTGTCGAATAAAATGAAATAGCTGCGGTAGAACACCTACATAGCGTGTGTGATTTATCTGAGAACACCTACATATTTCGAGAAATATGGATAACACGGAAAAATACTTGAGACAAAAATTGTAGGGTACCAAAGGGCACATATTATGCCTATATTTATTTGGCTTTGAGGTGACTTCGTAAAGCTCTATGAAGGTTACGGTTAAATGTTTAACGTTTTCGAAACACTGCCTACACGTGCATTTTGCACTGGTCAATGTCGAGACATTGAACTTCAAATCTGATGTGCCGCCGGTATTAGTAGTCCACACCGCAGCTAATTCCAAAAACTCGTGTAAAATTTCGGTGACTAATGTTTCCATTACAATGAATTGGACGTGGCGGTCCAGTGACATGGCCTCTAAGATTGCCAGATTTTTCCGCGTACGATTCCTTTCGCTGGGAATATTTGAAACAGGAAGTGTTCAGTACATCCGTAGACACAACAGATGAATTGCAATGAATCCATTATCTTATGATACCTAGGTATGACAAAGAAATTTCTACGTATAATACACCTTAATTTGCTTCAATTTCTAACTTTCGTTTCAATTGACAAAACTAAGTATTACCAAATATAAATTATAAATTAATAAATAATGTGTCACAGTATTCAAGCAATACGTAGCTCAAGATAACATAAACAGTTATCAATAGTAACCATAGTAACCTATTGAACCTCTCTTTCTTCTTATCCCATTATCACCAAAAGCCTCAAGAACGTCCTTAAACTCGTAGCAAAAAATAGTGTTTAAATTTCACAGAAAAAACCATAAAAACTTCATCGTAGAATCTTTATTTTCCCTCTGAGGAAGCCAGAGGATCAAACCAGAGATAGGAGAACATTTGCACGATTTCGAAGCCGGTACGGATAAATCCAAAACCGCACTAAAGTAGACGGTAGCCGATTAGAGAGAGGCAAAGTCCTTCTTAAAATCCGCCAACAGAATAATCCCGTGGAATCGTGGCACGTGGGAAGGTCGCGGGGGCTGGGAGCCGACATTTCTCGGTCTTCCGTGGTGGCTGGCTGACATTAAACAGCGCTGTTCCGGAATCCGCGTATCCGCGAGGAAAATTCAGGATCAGAACGAGACAACAATGTTGGCACTACTATACAGAAGGCCTGGCAGGGCTCGGTGTGCGGGCATGGTAAAACTATTGGATTATTCGAGGCGTACTAGTGGAAGAGCTGCGGTTAGCAGGCATCAGACTGAGTTTGTTGGATTCGGGATCAAAGTAATCTCGTTTGCCACCCCCTGATCAGCCTATCCCCGGTGACCAGGGCTGGGCAAACCACGCCCTATCATAGTTAGCTATCGTGGTCCTGCTTTTCCTTTTCAAAAATGCCAGAAAAATTGATCGAATGTGGTGTCTAATGTCTGCTTCGTTCGTCTCAATCCTAAAGGCCTGCCATAGACCTTAAACAGTCTGGAAACGACGGCTCTAAAGTGATTCTCTTGGCGAGGAATCGATGATTTCATGATTTACTAGGTCCTGTAGAGGACCAAAATTAAGTCTGAGAAAAAGAATGAAAAGAAACGACGGTTAAAGTGGAGAGAGAACGAACGGGACGAGTCTGAATCAAAGGTTCCCTTTGAGCGAATATTTAAGCGGATATTTGCGGAATGTTGGACACCCCTGATGCTAGCTGAGGCGTGTGATCTGGTTAGTTGACTCTAGGGTGGGTTTTGCCCTCGGCAGCCCGCAATCCGCTCGTTTTTCGAGGCCGGATTAGCCTCCAAAGACGACACCGTAGTTCGACAGATTAGATACCAGAGATCCGCTGATTCAAACAGCATCGAATGACGGATTCAATCGGATCATCCAGGCTGGGGATCATACTTGACAAGGAAGACCGCTAGAAATCACTATGGGCTCGGGTAGCAATGATCGACCAGCTGATAACAGGACTAGCTTGTACCTTCGCTTTTTCTCATTTACTTGCGCAAACTAGCCGAACGAATCTTTTCATAATACGTTACGATCTGGTATTTCGTGGATTACACTTCGATCAATTGAATTACGACGATTTAAACAGGTCCAAGACATCATTAACCAAGAAAGAATCAGAGATGTGCTTGAAAGAGTAATCGAGGAAACTAGGAGCACTTTAGACACCATTTTAAAATTTTCCCCAGACAAAAAACTGCCTACCATAACTCCTGCAATATTTCTAAAATTATTGACAAATTTCTACACCAAGATAGCAAAGATCTACGAAGATTTAGAAGTTTCTACCGGGAGCTGTCTATTTACCTGCACTCTTGACATCAAACGCGAGATCTGGCTAGTGCAACCGGCCTACCTCAGGTTCTCTAAACCTCTCCAAATCAAAACGTGCTCAACTTTCAATGGTACACATTCCAAAAGATCGAAGAGACACATTGTAGACACTAAAACACCTGTTAAACGAATATACATAAATTTAGTAGATGAAGATAGATTCTAAGCAGGTTCATCCCAAGGAAGAGGCTCGTAATCCGTGATTAAAACGTCCATATCGTCGACAAATGGCCAGTGACCAAGGTAAGAGTCGAACAAGAGTAGTTTTTCGCCAGTTGATTCGAGCTGGTCACCGTTAAGCGAGCAGCGATAAAAAAGCTCACCGCGGCGACAGAGTAGCTAAACAGAGAGAGAGATGATCTCGTCGGTTCGTGACGTTCCAGGCAGTGGGTTCGCGTGGTCCATTCTGTCCGAACGAGCACGCACGATGACGTGATCACATGACCGTTAAAAACCTGACCTAACCGACATCCCTGGCTGCCAGCCACGCCATTATCCGTGCGTCCATCGCTACTGAATGACCAACCGATGTCCAAGGCGTAAGCCTCGCTGTGTATATCCGCGAAGGCCCTCGTAAATCCATCCAAAGGCAAAAGGACATGCGATCCAGAAACAGTCCGTTGTCCTCCTATCAGCTAGTGAGTGAGCTTTGGATACGTTGGTTCAAGGTTCACGATGCACGCGCGTCTTTGCGTGCCGTACTCGATGTTCGAGCCTCGAATCGCCTGGTGATCGTCCTTTCCGACGATGTTTCGGAAATTTGAGGAAGTTGCTGGTGGAACTGATAAACTGTAACCCCTGTGGAAGAGATTGTTACGTGTGAATGTGATTTGAAAATGACGCCTTGCAAATTTTGCAATCTTGGAATTCTAGGTTGCTAGATAGTTGACCCTGGGAGGAGCTTGAGAACTATCTCCTTTTCCCTTAGTGCTAACTTTATCATTCTGAAGCACAGATGATCCTAAAGTGTCACATCCACTCCCCGAGGATCGTTAATAGATCCCTGGAAGTCTTTCTCTCGGTGAAAATTTGATCCATACTTGATTATTCTGAAGATCTTCGTAGATGATCCAAAATTGCCACATCCACTTCCTCAGACCCTTTTTCAATACAAATTTACCACTCAGAAGGCCTAGTAAAAGTATCCTTCAATTGCACCTTCTTCAAACAAAGACCCAGTCAAAATAAAGATTTCAAGTATCAGGAAGCGTATTAGCTTCGTTCAGATCAGCGAGATTTACCGTCGAAGCGGTTCGATAGAGTGACAGCAGAGAGTTGGCGATTACCAGCGGCACGCAACTACCGAATGAACTAATATCCAAGTGTCGACCTAATATCGAAGCCTCGTGGCGCGAAGGCGTCGGAAGGCACGCAACGAGTGGCTCTCTCTCCCTCTCTCTCTCTCTCTCTCACGTTCTCGTCACGGTTGTATCCCTTTTTCTCGAGTCGTCGACTTGCATGTGCGAGCACCTTGCGCAGGACGTGCCGTGGATATCCGGTGGTTGATCGATACGTCAGGAACGCGGCGATTACTCCTCCACGGGATTACTTTACCCGTATCGTGTTGCCAATCTGTGTATACAGAGAGGCCGGGTGAAATTGCGCGAAACTTGCCCTGCACGGACAACTTTGGCTAACTTCCTTCTTCTTCTTCTTACACAGTTCGGAGGTGAACACGACGGGAGAAGAAGAGAGTAGGCCATGAAGACTCGATTTCTCTGCTCGATCACCTTCTCTACTCTTCTATTCCACGGTTATCGATGGTTAGAGTTAAGAAAAGGACTTTCTATGTCAGTCAAACGATATGAAATATGACTTAGGGAGAAGCTTATATACTTAGGGTGAAAATTTGTACTTGTCTAGCTTGATTTAGTAGCAGATGAAGTAAGGTAATCTTCTTCATGTAGACCTCGTGTCTGAACAAGGAGTCAATCGATTTTTAATTGAAAGTTTCACTTGCTGTCGAGCCATTTTTATTTAACCCTCTGTAGGCTAACATATGTAGTTTCTCACACTTTGCTTTATGTTCAAGCCTAATATTTTCACTATTCTAGGCTTTCGAAAAATCTGAAAAAATTCTGAGATACAAATCAAAGTCTCTACCACCATCATACAACTACTCGTCAAGTCAGATATTCAAAATCTCGTTTCGAAGAAATGCAAGAGTGAAATTTCACTTGGGCCATCGATGCCCAGGGTTAAAGTGTGTAAAAAATTGTGCAATAATTATACTCCATGGAAACTGTTCTGCCTGAGTGATATTTCTTGATACACTGGTTGCATTCTCTCGGAATAAGGTCCACTATCTCCTCTAAATGCCAATAAGATTCCTCCAAATCTTTCACACACCGTAACTCCAGTGCACCAACTACATCGCCAAGAAAAAGTACCCCATAGTCGAGAGACGATCGTTCGAAAGATGAGACAGATCGACGGTGCAGATGGTGCTACCCCGTGCGCGGGGCAACGAATCGATTCCGATCTCTCGCTCTCGATCCCATAAATATCTGGCGGAGCCAGCCAGCCGGATAATTACGTATCGAGGCGTACAGGGGGCGGAGAAACTGTGGCGTTCTCTATAAGGTCCGATATTATGCCTATACGTAGTCGCGGCACGCTTGACCCTTTTGACACATGGATGATATAATAATAATTGTTGTGCGTTCGTGGCCAACTTGTTTCTCTTTCTTCGAGAGAAGTACGAAACCAGATATAGTCGGCTCCATTGGTAGAAAGTCGTCGTCGTCGTTGCTCGAGCAGCCCTCGTGCGTTGTTGCCGGGGCCCGGTGCACAGAACCGAGCGCCCGTTTAATTTCCTCGCTTCGTTTCATGCTTCTCCCGAACGAGCGTTTTCGTTTGGCCGCCGTTTAATTAATATCGGAACGTTCTCGCGACCACCAGAACCATAGATCCTCAAGATATCGGCCGGCTTCTGTCAGAGATCTGCAGAATTTTACCGTTTACCTTGCACATTACTCGGATCTTCCTTTGTATTATTAAAGGAAATCAGTGCTTTTCAATTTTTACACCCTTCGAGTTAAGCTGAAAATCTGACCGAGTAACTGATTTCTGTCGACTTTTTTTTATGAATTCGACGCCTATCTTACAAGTGCAATAATCTCTTATCACATCAAACTGGGTAAAATAGATGGATCATGAGGATACTTAATCCAAGGCACTCGAACGATAAATTTCAAAGTAACAAATTTTTTCCCAACAGCTATATAATTTTGTAGAATGTTACGTTTTGAGACAAAGGAGCTGAGAAGCTGCAGGCTTTCTCTGAGCCTGAGAGTTTGCCAACAGCTCTCTCACTCTTTCTCTCTCCTCCCTCTGAAAATGAGATTTCGGTGGCGGGCAGATAACAGACGAAACTGCATACCGAATTAGTAGGATGGAATATCTACCGAGGAGGCATTACCTATCGTGGATTGAGTACAAACAAAGAGGAGAGAAGGCGAGCGCGGTGTATAGTAAAACGATCGTCGCTCGACTTGAAATACGTAGCCATTAACGGCCATAACCATTACCGATTCGACTGAATTGTGAGGTTAGTATGGGGCTAATCTGCTACGTGCTTTACTTACCTGTCAAGAAATTAGCATATTATCTGAATACCGGCTCCCTTGCCTCCGATTCCTTGGGAGCTCGAAACGGTTCCTCCTTCGTTCGCTTTCCCTCGCCCCCTCCTGCCCCCTTTTCGCCCTTCTCAGCCCCTTTCGTGAATTCGAAAGGGTCAGAATTCTTGTTGCGAACGATAAACTTCAACTTCTACCAAGATTTCTACAGTATCTCACATTGAACGTTAAATTAAAAATTACGGAAAACTTGAAATATTCTAAATCTTCGAACTCTAATAAACACAAAGTGTAAAGAAATTTAGGCGACAAAAGGCAACGAATTGATAGATCGCGACTTGGTATGGCCCTTAAAACATCGACGTAAAAATCCGCCGGATCAATAATCCCGATTCGTCCCGGATCATTTTCTGTTTTTAATTATACTTGGGTTAGCCGGGGTTAACCCCATTAAGTGTTCCCGCGCTGCGCCAAGAAGAAGAGCTACCGTGATTTTTATTTCGTTTCTCTTCTTCACCAACCAGATCCCATTATGCTCGTTTGCGTTAAACATTTTCGTGCGTGCCGCCAACACCGCCGACAGGAAGCTGCCCCATACTACCACTACCTTCCAGTCTTCCATATATTTCCTTTTTCGTTCATTCGCGCGTAAATAGAACATCGTACACACGTTCAATTAGGCTTATATTTTTTTCTTTATTTTGCTTACTCATCGAGATACTCTGTAGGCTTTCTTTATAAAGCAAGATTCTTTAATTCCATTTACTCTCATGAATACTGCATTGATTCGAGCTTAAAAAAAAATTCTAGCCCTTGAGATCATCTATATTTTCACAGAGAGTTTCTTTACAAGGAAAACCTCTTTGATTCCATTTTCATAATTTTTTAAAAAATTCACTCCTCAAGAGTCGAATAATTGACAAGAACTGAAAGGGTTGAATAACTCGTGCAAAGTGGAAGCACACCCGAGGGTCTGAATTCCTGAAGAAGAATAGAAAAGTTCCTTGACAAAAAAAAAAAAAACCCCT
>NW_017100152.1:9268-18070 GCF_001263275.1 Habropoda laboriosa | reverse complement strand
ACTCGCTTATTTACGCAGACCTAACAGCTTCATAGAAGGTTCGACGAGCCACCAGGTTTTCTTAATGGTTGGGTCAGAAACTGAACGCTTACTCGAAACCCAAGAGAATAAGAGATAATCGGTAAACGAGCCATAGTTAGTTTTACGGGAGGGGGCAAAGATGGACGTTCAAACGAGACTCAAGCAGAAGAAAGTTTCATTTCTTTAGAGACCAAGTTTTGCCTTCTTTACCTTTCTGCAGTCGACGACTCGATTCGAGATGGATTCGACCAGGCTTGTTTCGAGCGATTTCGTGGCGTTCGTGGAAACGACAGGCTTCTCGTAATTGTTACTCCTTTCCAGCACTGATTTCTTGTTAAAATAACACCGTTTTTCTCTGAACAATTGATACGACCGATGAAGAGGAGAATTCGTTGCACAGTTTTTAGTTAGGCAGCGCAAGCTTTCGCACGGTTTGTCCCTTACTGTCGGTTCCCGAGATGAAATTCAAGTGAAATGGGGTCTGTAAAGTTGATTACGAGGTACAGGTACCACTAGAGACGATTTCAAGATCTCTTGCAATTAGCTGTAATGTAGAGTAATTGATAGTTACCAGGAGATTGACAATTTTGTTATATGCTTTCCTCGAAAGAAATTTCAGAATAAAATAAACCACCATCTCGAAAATACACTTGCTGAGAAAAATACTTGCACCGATAAAAGGGAATCTAAATTAACCGAGATCATTAGTAAAAATCAGAGACACGTTCCAGTTTCTTCTTTCATTGACCGTATGAAAGGACGAAAGGGGAGAAAGAAGTTTCGAGGAGTAAGGTGAAAGAAGACAGAAGATGAGGGGCAACGGAGCAATCAGCGCCACGCGTAATGCGTATCATTGGCTGGTCCTCGTAAACACGAGAACAAAAAACAATTATTAAGGGAAGATTGAAGAGAACGGCAGTCAAGAGGGTGCAGAGGGCAGCTCCTTCGAGCGAACGAGCATCCTTAGCGCGAATCCCACGGTTGTACCTGCTGCTCGTTCTCTCCACTGCGCGATTTACCTGGCCTCGACCAGGGAATACTGATCGACTGCTAACTGTACATAGCGAGAACATTCAACGAACGACGTGCTAATGACGTTCCTTGACACTTGGCCTTTTCTACTAACCTCTGTTCTAATGTGTTTGCACAATGTTAATCGTGAATTCTGAATCGTGTATGTACTATTCTATGCGAAACATTTTTCAGGACAAATCAAGGAAAATACGAATGATACGTTTATTCATTGATCTCTACTTGGTCGCCTAAGCAGGCGATAAAACAAAATTCGCTAAATAAGCTAACAACGGTCCCAGAAATCGAGATCATTTTATTCTACTTGCTCACCTTCAAACTAATCCCCATTGCTTGCACAGGCATACCAAATTTGGTTATACCAAAGGTTTTTCCAACCTTCGCAGCATCGCTGGAACTCGATTTCTGGGACGGTTTTCAGCTCATTTAGCGAATTTTGTTTTATCGTCTCAATTAGCTCCAAACGGAAGTATCGCTTCCACCAACTATACCACACCGTGAGAATCGAAGAAAGAGTTTGCGCTGGAACTTTTTGAACAGAGTAGATGAGAGTAGATGAAAAACTTTTTATATAAATTGAGATTTTAATTGATCAGAGTAACTGTTTGAAGAAAAATCAGGAATTGAAAGCTGGAATTAGGAATAATTTAGTATAGAACCGTAGAAATTGGAAAGAGAGGTGATCAATGAAGACTGTACAACCAGTTCTTGGCACCTCTTGGCACATTGATTAAAGAAAGCTCTTCCTCTGATAAGAATCTCTGAATAATCGAAAGCGTTCCCTTAAAACAAACCAACCCCTATTTCTTTCAACAGGCCACGAAATCCTGCCTCTCTCCTATTTCCATTAGTTCGTTATCCGCTTTCTCTAATAACAACCTTCTCAGAGAAACTATCGAAGTCGGAAAGCATTAGCTTGTTAGAGACCAACAAGGCAAAATCCGTATGTGTAATCGGCGAGTGAAGTGGGTGATGAGGGGGCAGGGAAAAAAAGAAACCGGCGTCAATTGGCACAGGACAGAAGGCGGATGAAGGAGGCGGGGTGGGGGAGGGGGTCGCTCGTAAACATGGAAAAAGACGGGGCCGGGCTGCATATTTATAAAATGCAAATTCTAATTGCGGTAACAGCGACGCGAAATTAATGATTGCATTTAAAACGCTTTATCAGCGGCTGGCACATTTTAACTCACGTAATAAGCAGCCCGCGCTGCATCGCGTGTACGAAAAGCGCGGTCGCATAAATTCTTTTCCCTTCTTTCTTTCCTTTTTTCCTTTTTCTCTGTTTTTTGTAGTTCGAAGAAAAAAATAAATAACCCTATCGAACTCTTGATACCGTTCCACTACGTTCGATGAGGAAATCAAACGTCGTTTATGTTAGACGGTGACGAAGGTTCGGTGAGACGGGTAGATTTTCCAACCTTGTTTTTAGCGTTTTAAAAGTTCTCGAAGATGAAGAAATTTATTTATTACTTTTACGTACCTTTAATTTCTGACTAATTTTTTCGTACGCTCAGATGGAGATTGTTGTCACTTGATGAGGGTTCAAAAATGTCGTCTTATTTAGTACTTAAATTAGAGTTAATCACAATGGAGGAATTTCACGTTATATTCTTTTCCTCATTTCTGTCGAATTTTCGAGTTGAATGCACCAGAAACGATGTACCGAAGTTAACAAGCAATTTTTCATAGAACATGGTGGACATTTTGCGAGGTTCGTGGACAGATGACGCGGACAGAGGCACCGTTAAAAGCAAAGCTAACAGCCGAACGAACATATGGCGTGGCTAGCGTGATCTTTCAGAAAAAATGAACAAGTTTTCGTGCCGTCGACCCACGGAACTCTACATACTGTTTCTCCGCCTATTGGGCGGTACTTGTGTTTTCGCAAACGCGTTTGCACAAGTCTGCAAACAAACGAACTCCCGTTAGCCGTTGCGAGTTTGCCTTTTGCTCTGTACCTATTCCTGTGAAACTTTCGTCAACTATCTTTCAGCAACAGAGATCCTCAAATTTTGAATTATTCCATAAGTACATAACACGTGGAGATTGGTGCAAGAATTTTTAAAAAATTAAAAATTGCCTCTCAGCTCTTGATGCAAAATTAAAAAGTAAATTACGAAAAAGTGGTACTGAGTTCTTGAAATTTTAATATACTCGTACATATATAGATCACGAAATTCTATGCAGGGTGTCCCGTAACTCCTCGAACACCCGGAAATGGGGGGTTGCTGGGGTGATTCTGAACAACTTTCTCCTTTACCAAAATGTTGTTTGAAGCTTCGTATTTGAATTATTAACGAAAAACACTGGCCAATCAGAGCGCGCGTAGAGCCCGCGCTCAGGGACGAAGAACAGAAGCTGACGCGCGCGCGATCGAACAAATGCGTACGCGTCACTTCTCGGTTATCGATCGCTGACAAAAAAATTTCACTTTGCACCGCTATTTTTATAAGGCTTAGAGAAATGGGTTTTTGCCGTCATTCTGACATTTGTATAAATTTTTGAAAAAACTGCAATTAGTCGGAATCGTGAAGAAAATAGCGATGGTCTGAAAATAGCCTCTGTTTCCGCCCCTGAGCGCGGGCTCTACGCGCGCTGTAATTGGCCAGTGTTTTTCGTTAATAATTCAAAAACGAAGCTTCAAACTGGATTTTGGAAAAGGAAAAAGTTGTTCAGAGTCACCCCAGCAACCCCCCATTTCCGGGTGTTCGAGGAGTTACGGGACACCCTGTATAAATCCATACATAACACATAGAGGTTGATGCAAGAATTGAAAAAATTGTCGCTCATCTTTTGATACAAATTCAAAAAGCCACGTTGAAATATTCAAATTTGAGGAAAATTAAAAGTTCAATATCCGTACAGAATTTATTAACCCTTTCATGATCAATGGGACATTCATATCTCACTTGAGTAGCGGAGACCGGGGTCGAAAGTAACAATTTGACTTTGGACTACGATTACGCAAGAACTGTTACATTTACAACAAAAATTTTTATCCCAAAATCTTACGTAGCTATCTGACATTACCGAGTCACAACAGTTTCGCTTTATAAAAAGTAATATCAAAGTTGTCGATAAAAAATAGAGACCGGAGAAAGTATTACAACCTTCCCGTAACCCGAGACAGTTGTAACACGGCATGGGATCGGATAGTAACAATATTTTTTTTTATGAAATCAAAATATTTATTAAACTAAATTGTAACAGTAAATGGAAAGAAGTAAAATAATTGTGTTTGTACAAAAAAAAAAAACTAAATATAAATCAAATTCTTTAAAAGGTACAATATTTTTATCTGATTACAGATTATATGGTTTTACAATTATGATAAACGTATTTACACTCCAACGTCGTTACACTCCATGAACTGCACTAATTTTTCATTTGGCAATATCGTGTATATGAATCAAGGCATACAAGACAAAAATGCTCCATTTTTTAATGTTACTTTCGACCCCGACTGCTCATGTTACAATTGTTCCCGACCATGCGTTTGGACTTAGATTACATATTTTCACTAACGAGACGCTTAAAAGTGTTAAGTAACGATTAGTGTTACGTTGAAAAGGGTCAACTTAAAGATTAAAAGAAAGAAAAAGCACTTACTTGCACGAGGAATATTTATATCACAATTTTAAAGCACTAAGAAAAAATTACTTTAGGATGTCGAAAAGTCATTTTGTTCACTATATACATCAATTGCGTGTATCTATAGTGTTAGGATATGCATATGTGTACTTCAATTGTAATTTTGCATGATATATCCGAAATTTGCGATAATGACTATAATAGATTCTGAATTACTTACAATGTTACTTCCGTCCCCTGTTACTTTTGACCCCGGTCTCCCCTACTCAAACAAAAATTGATCTCAATTTATCCATCACAGATGATCAGTAGATAAATAAGAAATTCTTAAAAAGCAAACTCAGTCATGAAAGGGTTAAATCAATGATAGATAGATTTCTCACCCTGACTGCTCAAGTGTCTCGATACCGAAGGCACACTTGTGAATACAGTAAATTCTCCACAAGTGTCAGTCCGCAAGGAAGCTAAACCTGACACTTGTAGAGTCAGGGACTACGTTTTCGAGCCTCGCGCCCGCCTTTTGTTGTTCAAATTATATCGTGTTTGATATCATTTTCATCAGAAAAATCTCACCAACATGTTAAAAAAAATTTCAGATGAAAAAAAGTAAAATTAAAGAAATTATATTTTTCTATTATGAATTGTCGAGCCGTGAAATCTCGTAAAGGAAACCGACTGGTATAGCGTTACACGCTTGACTGACTGCGAGAGAGATAACATAGACGCAGCAACGACGCAGCCTAGGTGTAGTACCATCTATACTGACACTTGTAGAATCCAAACTGACTGACACTTGTGGAGAATTTACTGTACTTGAAGTGTGTATAAGAAGGTTGAAGAAGAAGGAACGAAAAATATCGTTTACTATTAATCTGCCAATTTATTTTACCGGGGACGTCTTTAACGCGAAACTGGAAACACGCAGGTGCCTCGTTACTTCCCGTTTCCCCCCGGTGGAACAGCGCAGCCTAATTACTCCGAGGACCCCTTCGTTAAACAGCGATAAACATCTCGACGATTAATAAGGAATACTGTTTTCTTGGTACCGGTGCCGATGCCCCGGTGCATCAGTCGACTCCCGTACCAAAAACGACAAAAATGTGGCAAAAGGTGCGACATAAAACGGAAGAGAAAAGGATCCGTCCAGGCCTGCTAGCCGGACACGTTAATTGCGGCCATTCGCTCTCATAAATTCATTTTCAGCTCGTCTGCTGTCCTTCGTTGAAGCTTTGATACCTAATTTCTGCGTGGACAATCCATGAAACATATGGAAATAATATGGACCCTGAACGAATCCTGCTTTGACCACTTGGACCGTGAATTATTTGAGGTAGAATGTGGACAGTGAGTTTTAAAGTGAACTATTGGTAATTCACTATTTTCGATGGATTTAAGATTTGAAAATTGATTGAAATTGTAGTGACAAAAATGGCGATCTCTTAATGTCTATATCTATAATTTTAGAACACTTGTTTCATAAAAATAACGAAATCACGAGTTAAAGTATAGTATGTTTTCTAACCTACAAAAATTGATGGAAATCGTGATCCGACCACTTGTTTTATAAAAATACATAAATAAATCGTAATTGAAAGTACAGTATTTTCTCTACAACCATGATTTTGAATAAAATTTCCTCGATGTTCACAGAGCGAAGGAAGCAACACCATGTGCAAACGATTGTGAAGACTACAATGGCTTACTTTACTGTTTATATTTTTCAAGCAGCGTCTTCTTTCCCGCTTCAGATGTTTTGGGTTCTTTAGACTCTCAAGACGTTAGGTTCTCCGATGTGTAAAAACAACGTGGTTCGATCGGGTTGACTTCTTAAGAAAGAAAGGAAAAGTCTGGCTAATGTTTAGGAGAAACACGTGCGGTGCAGAATTCGCTCCTTCGGGCCACGAGTCGATGTAATTTACGACGTGACCCTTGACAAGTGATTTGCAGACGTCTCATAACAAGACCAGTGAATGACTCTACGGTATATAATCGCAGTCTGAAATTCACAGTCCACTGGAACGTGCGTGTTTTTTCTTTTCCTTTTTGCCTGCGGTCTATTGTGAGAAAAAACTTGAATGATTCTGTTTGCTTTTAGAGTGTCTCAGAAACGTCGTTTCAACGTGAAAATCGAATTCAAAGGTAAGTGGAAGATTTATTTGTGAATGAAATTTATAAATGTAATTTTTGAGTGAGTAGAATAATAAAATAGTAGAAACTTTACAAATAATATTGATTCGCTATGCTTGCACATTGGGAAAAGTAGAAAATGACGTTACCTTCTGTAAATACAAACTAAATGGAAAAATGAAAATATACCTAATGAATATTTTACAAATTGATGCTTTAAATTAATAAATTCCGGTGACAAATGAATAGAGGAGATAAAAATTATACTGTGATACAAATTGCTGATGTTACGAACCTAACCTTATCAAATTCTCGTAACAACAAATTGAACATGAAAAAGACATGTCGCTATCTATGATTCAGAGTCTAAATAGTAAATGTAAATGTAATTTAACTAAAAAATGTCTTTATAGGTTTTATATTAAAGAAATCTAACAAAAATGTAACTTCAATCGAATTTCCGTTTATACAGTGTTCTTAAGAGAAATCTTTCATCAAATCCTCAGTAGTATAGTGGTTAGTATCTCAGAAACTACCTGACCTTCGTAGGTGACGGACGTGTCCGACGAACAGGGCGACAGTCAGCTATCGAGTGCGAATTTACCGAGTGCAAGTAGAGTGCCGCATATAGTGCTATAATAACTACAAACACATAAAATGCAGATTATAAATAACGTACAAGGGGATGAACCCTTGAAGACAGTGACTAATACAAATACAAACTTCACGCACAATGATAAATTAAACTCTTAAAAAACTAAAAACATAGAAAAAATTCTAAAAACAATAAAAGTGAAGGGTCTCGCCCAAAAGTGCACTCGAAAAGCGAATGCCCAAATCAGTGGCACATCAAAACCGAAGAACAGCGCAAAAAGAATAATCACCACACCAAACCTAAAAATCATCAGAAACTCTTCACGGAACATTACGAATATGTCACCTTCAAAAAAATCAACAGCAGATTCAATTGGGAGATGCGCTAAAATTAATAGAAAAATTAACTAAAACAGTGGAAGAACTAACAAATCAATTGAAAGAATCGGCCCCTAAGACGAGCAGGCCAACGGAAAACCCGCGGTATCAATGGACACTACCCAAGCACCACTCGACAAGGACGGACGATCAAAAATCGTCCCAGGAAAATGGCCATACACCAGACTGCAAGCCCAACGAAAAGTAGCAGCTCAAGGTCCAACGTGCAAAACCAAGCACGAGTCACCAGTACCCCCCACCGACACTTGAGGCTCCCGCGCCACTAATAAAACGGTGAAGATAAACAACGACACCTCCACCACAGACTCGATAGGTTAAAGCGCAAAACCACCCCCAATCACTGTAATAGATACACCCTGTAAAATCGCAATAGAACTAACTAACAAAATAACTAAAAGTTTGTACACAAAAAAAATTAACCATTACAAACACCTATTATACGTAGACACGACTGACACATAATATAGGAAAACATGCGACTTTCTAAAACGACACAACATACAATGTTATACCTACACACCAAAAGCAGAAAATGCATATCATACATACATATACAGTGACCGAAAAAAGTATTCATACACCATATAAAATGGAATAACTTGTTTAAAATTGGGCCAAACGACTTGAGTTTTTTTTTTGAGAAGTTAGAAAGATTAGTTTACCAGATGATGTGTAAAAAAATTTTTGTAAAAACTGCAATTAGTCGGAATCGCGAAGAAAATAGCGAAGGTCGTTTTTACAACTTTTTTATCTGAGCTCGTAATGAAAATTTAAAAAATACGTTTTGTAGATCTATGTCAATTATACACACGCTGAAAATTTCATCGAAATCGGTGGATGGAGAAACAAGCGACAGGCGTCGAAAGATGTATTGCAAATTTATTACAGTTCTAGGCCGAAAGTCGTGAAATAGTGCGATTTTCACAATCTTTAACCGTTTGTAGCTCATAGCAACGTTAACTGATTTCGATCAAATTTTCAGCATGTGTATAATTGACATAGATCTACAAAACGTATTTTTTAAATTTTCATTACGAG